>NW_027186078.1:296545-327357 GCF_028583685.1 Petaurus breviceps papuanus | reverse complement strand
TTAGCCTAGGGGCAGGGAAGATCTTCCAAATTTGCATTCCCACTACACATGCCAAACAAGGTGTGTGAATACTTACAGATTGCTCTGTCCCAAGAGTGTCACAGAACACCATGCAGGGATTAAGATGAAAGAACATCCAGTCTGCAATGATTACTGGATGGAATATGAAGTTCCTAACTAAAATTTCAGGAAACCCTACAGTTTAAAATATATGAACATATATCTAATGCAAAATGAGTATCCTGTATCTTTGAATTTCCAGAGGAATCGGGATAAAGGTCAGTAGCTAAAAGGATATGAAAGGGAGTTTTTACCAGAAGCACAAATGATAGGTCACAAAATGGAAAATGGTTCACACTTTTTAATAACTATATATGAAAACAACTGAGATACCAACAATACTTCAATAACTTTGTGATCTTGTTGATATGTATGTTCTGTTATGACATAGATTACAAGAATCACTGAAGTACTCAAAAACCTGAGATAATGTTTGAAAGAATCTGCTAACAGAGATGAGATTTGGTCTTGGAGAACAGATGATGAAACCCATTCCATTCCCATCTCACGGTAGAGATGGATTAAGGCAGCTGAATGTTGCATATGCTGACTGACATGGTTGTTTTGTCTGTGGATATTGTTCAACTATATTTCTTTATTATCAGGGAGAGTTTGATGTGGGACGGGGAAAGTTTCGCATTTCAGGAGTGAGAAGTAGAAGCAAGGATGAACATGTTGTAGGTCTCCTCTCTTCAAGATGCCCAAACATCAGTGGTTTGGGGCAGATAAGTTGTCATTCCATCTAGCTACAACTTCTTTTTGTCATTTCATTTAGGCTGAGAAAATTAAAATTGATTTGATTTTGTTCCTTTAGTAGTTTGTCTACTCATTAGTCAATGGACAAGAATCTCACATTTTATCTTACCAACAACCAAGCTGGTAGTTTGCTACTCTATAACACCTCTGCAGAAGTAGACAAAGACTGCTCAAGACTGAGGGCCATTTTGTATTTCCCTCTGTTTTATTAATTTCCTGGGCCAAAGAGTTCATCATTAGGTATTTGGCCTACCTGCAATGAGCATCTCCATATTTTGTGAGGCCATTCCTCAGAAAGCAGTTTGTTGCCTTAATCTACTTAAAGTCTCTCTAGCATGGCTGACCCTGCCAGAGCTTGCTCTGCTATGGCACAGCCTTTGAGAATCTGAAGCCACTTCCGTCCAGGATGAAGCCCCGGAGAAGAGCTTGGTGGAAAGTCAGAAGGATGGAGAAAATGTACATAACTTCACACAAAGATGAGCTGTAGGGACCTCATAGAATCAGAGAACCTCAGAATTCAAAAGTACTACAGAGGTCATCTGCTCCAACCCAAATCCCCCAAATAATACCGTCAACAACATCTCCAATAGGTGGTCAATCAGTTTTCACATTATATTTCTAATGAGGGAGTACCCATTATCTGCTGAGCAGCTCATTCCACTTCTGAATAGCTCTAGTTAGAAGTTCAAGTAAAAATCTGCATATCAACAACTTTTACTCATTGCTATCAGTTTTTCCCTCTGGGACTAAGCCCAAACACAACTATATCTTAAATTTTTTCTTCTCCAAACTAAACATCTGCAGTTCTTCCCATCAGTTTTCATGCAACAGAATTTCAGGGCTCCTTACTATTTTTCTCTGGACATGTTCCACATTGCCTATATCCTTCTTAAAATGAACTGAAAACAATACTCCAGGGGTAGCCTGATTGGGATAGAATACAGCAAGACTCTTTCACTTCTGATGTTCTAGATCTAGACACTATCTCTTCTCTTAACATAACCTAGTATTACTATTAGCTTTTTTGTCTGCCACCAAGCCCTTTTCCGTTACACTATTCATATTGAGCTTTCAGCCTGATCTTTTTCACACAATGTGTATGAATGATATCAAAGCCAGAATACCTAACATTTATCTAGAGCTTTAAGCTTTGCAAAGCACCATAAAATGATGTATGATCAATACAAACATCTCATTTTGTCCTTACAACACTGGGGGATAAGTGATATTATACCAATTTAACAAACAAGGAAACCAAGGCAATCAGTGATTTGCCCAGGATCACACAGCCAGTAAGAGTATGAGGACAGATTTGGAGTTGGTTCTTACCGACTCCAGGTTCATCCCTCTATCCACTGCCCTACGATGGAAACATGCTTCCTTGACAAATGGCTTAATGCCCTAATTCCTAACAACTAATGCCTGCACATGGTATCAGTACAATGAAGCTGAGAGCTAGGGGAACTGTACCAGGCCTTAAAAACCACTGAGATGTAGAAAACAAAGGAGAGGCTAGAGGTGAACAGTAATTGCTCAGCAGGATCAGAGGCATCTTAGGCAAAAGATAAAACAGTAGATGATGTTCTTCACCAGTAATATAGGTTATAAATATTGTTTCAATAATTCAGTGATTTGTCAATTCATTTGTGTGCGTGCTTTTTTTCACCAAAGCAAATCAAAACCTTCTCTATCCCTTAATCATAGGATCATAGCTCTGGAGTTGCAAGTAATCTTAGTTGTTATCTAAGATTGTTATCCCATTGCTTTCATTTTTCAAATAAAGAAACTGAGGCCTGAAGAGGTTAAGTGATCTGCTCAAACTTAGGTCCTATGACTCTGTGTTCTTTCCATTGCAACATTCCCTACACATCTCAATATTAAAATTTATCTCCAAACTTTTACTTTCACACTTAAACAAACTTGGATATCACAAGATTCTACTCAAATAATTTTGGCCATCAGAACAGGTAGAAAATCCAGAAATGATGAAATGTTCCCCAAGACCTCACTTTAAATGGGAGTTTAAAATATCCAAACTGATTTAAAATCATTATTTTCCCTCCCATTTACGATGAAAGGCTAGCAACTTAATTCCAGGCTCTATTTACAAACTTGAAGGTTGTTGCTGAATCTCACACTCTTCTCAGAGAGGCATGTTACCATTTTCAAAACTCAAGAATTTTTGTTTGAGGCTATCAGTGGCTACTACTTATCAGCAGAGGGTTTTAAAGACAACTTGGTGCTACAATTTCAGCTTCCCATAAATACATCAAGTAGATGGTTTCATGAGTTGCTATGGCCAAAAAAAAAAAATCATCACTTCATAATTAGCCCTCTAGTGATGACATTCTTCCCATTTCAGTGAGGTAGGACTGAAATAATTGACACCATCTTGAATTTGGCTCATACCTGAAACCTTTCTGGCCCAAAAGAAACTTCTCAGTTCATGCTCAACTAGCATAGTCTCTGAAAAGCCAGGGTCTATTCCATGCAACACTGAGGTATCAGAATGGGACATTAATGGAAGTTATTAGCTGATCAATGATAAATGTGTTTAATTCCTCACAGTCAAAAACCAGTAGCAAAGTAACTCCCTGTTCAGTTCTCCAAGGCTCCAGTGATCCTCTTCTGACCAGATCCTTGAAAACAGAGCCTACTGTCAAATTCCATACCCAGGAAAGGCCCAGAAATTAATTTCTCATAGGATTAAGAAGTGAAGAAGAGACTAGGAAACCAGGCAGGTAAATGGGACAAGAAAGTAAGTAGGCTAATGGGAAATGATGGAGCAAATTACATTGGGTTATGAGAATTTTTAAAAAGCTCCTATACCTTAAGAAAAACTTTATCTTGGCCCTACTGTAACCGTAAGCTACCAACTCTATCACTTTACTATTAAATGTATAGGAGTTGACCGTATCTGATACCTCTACTTCCTTACTAACCATGTTCCTAAGCCAACCAGCAGTCTGTGTTCCATTCCTATAATTTTGGGGGTTAAATAACTTGCTCAAGGTTACACGGCCAGTTATTTCTGGGTGTGGTGCTAAGTATCTGAGCCCAGATTTGATCCCCAGCTCATCCCGACACTGGAGCCGGTGCTCTTACTTGCTGTGCTACCTGGCTGCCCCTAATCATCTTTTTCACTTCTCACCTTCACTCCTCTTCAGTTTTTGATAGTTATGCATTTTTCTTCTGGATACTTTTTTTTTACTCTCTATTTTTTAAAAATAAGATACATGCTCCTGATTCTCTTGCTTCTATCTAACCATTCCTCTGCCTCCTTCACTGGTTCATTATCTTACTTCCTTAATGCAGACATTAAGATACTATCTGTGGCATTCTTCTCTCTCTAGACTATCTCCCTTGGTAATCTTGCTCACTCCTGCTCTTTAAGGAAACATTTAAGGATCTCTCATCTTTAAAGGAGTAAATATCCAGGAGATGGGGGGGGGGGGGTCAATGATAGTGCCACAGACTGAAATAGCAATGTCAGTAGTTTAAAGGAGAAAAAAATGTTTGAATTGAGATATTATTCAGTTTGGTGTACCCATTAATATCTGGGTAGTTGGAGATGTGGGTTAGGAGGTCAGAAGCAAGGTCAGGCCTAGAAAAAGAAATCTGAGAGTCATCTGCACATAGATGACTCTCAAATCCCTCCTATCATTCTCATAACTTAAGGGTTATCTCTGAATTTTCTCTTTCCCTTAACTATCAATTCCTAGGTCCCATTGATTCCATTTTTGCAACAACACCTAAAATTTGCATTTTCCTTTCTACTGCCACTGCTACTTATTCCAGTTTAGGTCTTTATTATCAAACCCCCCCCCCCCACTGTTACAATAACATCCCTAAAGGTCTTCATTAACACTAGCTTTGTGATGGTAGGTCACTTAAAAAGGATTAAAAGATATAAACAGGCAATTTTCAAAATGAGAAACAAATTATCAATAAAAACATGAGAAAGTATTCAAACTCTTTATTATTAAATGAATCCAAATTAGATCTGTGAAATATCTTATACTGAGTAAATCATACATTTAAATTCAATGTTGGCAGATCTGTGGAAAAACAGGCATCATACTTTACTTTTGATGGAGTACTGAATTGGTACAATTGGAAAGCAATATGAAGTCACAGAATAAGTTTTTAAAAAACTATTCATGCCTTTTGACCCAGTGATCCTATTATTAATACTATATCCTAAGGATATATAGTATTTCATCAGCCTACCCTAGTTTGTACTTGTAGGTTGGATCTCCTAGCAGACATATTTTCCAGGTACAAGGTTTTCCATGAGTCCATAACTCCTAAAGCTGTAACTCACAATCCCACTCCCACCCACACTGAAATGTTTACCTTGCCTACATTCTGAGGACACAATTAGTTCAAAGAGCAAATATTTATTGAATTGTCAAAATAATGGTAGTAATGAAACATAACCCTCATAAATGAACATCACACATACCTACAAATACACATGGTCTAAAAGGAAAGAGTAAACATACACAGAATTCACAGTGGAAAAACACACACATTCAGACAAGACAATGTACAGCCCTGGTAGGACCTCCTATGAAATCCTTAAACTGAGCCTGCTCCTGGCCTAGGTGCTTGACTACAGTCTTCACATCCAAACATAGTATTCTGTTATGCTCTTTCAAAAAGCATTGGTGTTCAAAACTCTATAATCAATAGGAGCCTAGGCTAAGGCCTTGCATCTTCTGAGCAGGATCCCCACTCCAAGCACTGGATTCTCAGGTCCTTGTTACAACTCAAATCTGCTGCTGTGCCCAAAGTCTCCTCAGCCATATACTCCTGCTGTAATTCTTACCCCCTGGTCCATGCTGCACTATTGGAAAAAGCCCAAGGGAAAAGATCAAGAGCATCAAAAATTGAGGTTTTTTGGTTTTTTTTTGCTGCTTTTTGGAGGGCAATTGGGGTTGACTTGCCCAGGGTCACACGGCTAGTTTTTGTATTAAGTGTTTGAGGCCACATTTGAACTCAAGTCCCCCTGACTCCAGGGCCAGTGCTCTATTCACTCTGCCACCTAGACACCCAGGGCTTTTATTTTTTTAAAAATTGAGTTTTTCTTCCACTGCTTGTTCTCTTCTTGAGTCCTTTTCCTAAAAGTTGTCACATCTACCTTAAAGGATACTAGGGCTACAGCTGATTCTCAGCCAGGCAACTCCTACATCCCTTCAGGCAATGGCCAACATCCTATAATTCTATTAAATTGACTAAGGAGTTTCTTCACACTTTAAGTAACATGTCTTATTTTGATCAAAGCAGACTTTGATCAAGTCCACTCCCTTTATAGATGTATGATAGAGGGTGGGGGACAGAGGAATGGGAAGATTCCTATTTGTATAAAAAAATTTAGCAGCATTTTTAACATCAAGCAACTGAAAACAAACCAGATATCCAATGATGGGGAATAGTTCAAGCTGATATACAGAGTTAATGGAATATTATTGCACCATAAGAAATGAAAAACATAGAGCATACAACAAAATAATGAAAGACATTAGGAAGTCATGTAGAATGATCAAGTAGAATCAAAATATTTATTTAAATAGTGCTTTAAGATTTGCAAATAATTTTTTATAAAGAGGCAACCTATTGTAATAGAAAGAATGCTGGAATTTTGAGTTGGGAGAGATCTGGCTTCAAATTCTGTCTCAGACACTTACCAGCTGGGTGACTACGGACAAGATTTTTAACCTCTCACAAGCATTTTTTCTCATCTATGAAATGGGGATGATACTTATATTACCTACCTGGACTCTAAAAAATAATAATTCACATTTATATAGCACTCTAACCTTGAATGTCTTGCCCCATTGTCCTACTACTGTCCTTACCCTAGATTACCTTGGTTTTTTTCTGCTCAGACTTTGTTCACCTGTGGCGAGGAAGTCATACAACCTGCTGACTGGGTGAGCAATGTAGTTATGTTATCTAATCTTAGCCAGGTCCTCCCAGCTGCACAGTAATCCTTTTACTTTTCCCATCATCACACTCCTCACAGTTACTATTCTAAACCTTCTCTCTTTCTAATTTCTTACACTTATTTCTCCCTCTTTCTCAGTAGATGTTGTTTCTAACAATCCCAACATGAGGACCTTTTTCTCTTAATTCAGCACCTCAAATCCCTCAACATTATCTCCCAGTCTCTCCTTTGCTGGTTTCCTTCTGCTTGCCAAAGGCAAACTCATCAGTTGTGCCCAGATGCCACTGCCTCCAGAAGTGTGCTTTTCCAATTACCACCATTCCCTCAGTCTTCAATCTCTTCATATTTATTACCGCCACTTTTCTTGTTGTTGACAAGTATGCCCAGGACTTCCCTATTTTTTTTAAAGCAATTGATTAAAAGCAATTAAAAAACATTTATTGATGTCTTTTAACTTTAAATCATAGTCACTTCAATTCTCCCCTCTCCAGATTGAACCCTCCCTTATAAGTCAAAACAATTAAGCAAAAATATCCATTATAATGAATACATCTGACAACACATACAATATTCTAAGCTAGCAGTTCCCTTCCTCTCTGCCATAATCCAGGGAGATACACTTCATTTCCCATTCTCTAACACATTCATTCCTTTTTCAATTATACTGAGTTTTACTTCTTTTAATGTTTTTTCCCCATTTACATTGTTTCGGTCTCTTTTTTTCTCAGTTCTACTTAGTTTGTTCTGGATCAGTTCATACAAACACTCCATGTTTCTCTGAATTCTTTATTGCTTCCCCCAATTCTTAAAAAAACCACTTAATTCAATTGTGTCAGTCAGTTTTCCCTAAATGTTTTTCTCTGTTATAAAGAAAGACTGTGAGGAAAGAGTATCAGGAAAAGACTGCAATACTTTTTTTTAAAGGGATACATTTTTTTAAAGTCATTTGAAGCTGCAAACCCTTGAAACTATTATCTTCTTTTCTCCCTTTTAGAGTGTGCAAAAAACTGTATATTCATTGCCTCCATTGCCTCTTCTCTCACTCCTCAACCCCTTGCAATCTGGCTTTCAGTCCCACCTAGAGATAAAATTTTTTCCCTAAAATTATTTATGTGCTTTTAAAAAACTGTATTAATGTCTATTGTTTTTATATAACTTTTGTTTTCCAATATATCCCTAATCCCTTTCTAGAGAATTATTCTAGATAATAGAAGAAAAAAGACAGTTCAACAAAACTGACATATCAATCAAAGTCCAACATCATATGTGGTATTTCACATCCATAGTCCCATCTCTGCAAAGAAAGGAGGAAGGCACATTTTTACATATCTTTTGGAGGGCCAACCTTGTTCCTTCAATTAACTTCATAGCAATCAGTTTCAATTCCTTTGTTGATGTCTTCCCATTTACAATGTTGCAGTCATTACATATAGTATTTTCCTGTCTCTTCTCCACTTTGCATCACCTTATGTCTTCCAGTGTTTTTCTGCATTCATTTTTTTTGTTCTGCACAGTAATTTTTCATTACATTTACATAACACAATTTGTTAGCCACTCTCCAAGTGATGGGAATCTACTTTTAGTTTTTTGTTATCACAAAAAGTGTCCCTGTAAATATTATGGTGTATATGGGACCTTTTTATCACTGCACTACTTGGGTTTTATGTCTAGTAGTGATAGTTTAATCCCTTTCTTGGCATAATTCCAAATTGCTTTCCAAAATGTCTGGACCAATTCACAGCTCCAGTAGCAGTTTATGAATTTTCCAGTTTTTCAACAGCCCTCTACAACAAAACAAAGACCTCTTAATTGCAAAATCTGGGTGGCCTTTTCTCAATCCTTCTTGACCTAAAGGTAATTTAAAAAAAAATATTCATCACACTCCTTCTTTTATACACCCTCAGTTTTTGTGACACTGTTTTCTCCTGGTTTTCTTCCTGTGTGATAGGTGTTTGTGGCTTTATGTATGCCTATTAAAATGCAAACTCCTCACTGTGGCACTAAAAGTTCTTCATAATTGGCTCTAAGGCTACCTCTCCTGACTTACTTCACATGGTTTCCCTAAATATACTTTATATTCAGTCAAAATGGCTTACTTGATATTTTCCTATATTTAGCATTTCATCAAGTCTTTCCCCAGTTCAATATATTCACAGTTACCAAAGGGATTTTACTTAAGTGCAGATCTGACCATTTCACTCCCCAACTCAATAAATTCCGGTGGCTTCTTAGTCCTTAGGATATCACAAATAAATTCCTCTTTTTGGCATTTAAATCCCTTAAAAATCTGGCCCCAAACCTCTCCATACTTACTATACACTACTCTCCTTAACTCACACTATTTAAGCCTGGCCAAACTGGCCTTCTTATGTTCTTCACACATGGCTTTCCATTTCCTGATTTCATGTCTGTGAACTGTTCCTATGACTGAAGTACTTTCCCCTCTCATTTCTACCTCTTTTCCACCCCACTTCTGTCTCATATCCCCAGTACCTAGCACAGTGGCTGGCACGTAGTAAGTGCTTAATCACTGACTGCCGATTGACTAACTACATGTGTTCTCTGTCCTCAGCTCCAGGAAGCCTTTCCTGATCCCCCAGTTGTTGATGCTCTCTACCTCCACAAATGACCTTTTATTTTCTTATCTGTGATATGTTCTAGGATGTAAACTCCTTAAACAAAGTGTCTGTTCGTTATTTTTGTCACAATATCCCTGACACTTAGCTCAGGAATTTACAAATAATACTCATGTTTGTTTAATTTAAGGCTTAGAACGTTTATCTTACAATAACCTTGTAGGAAAGGTATTTTCCCTATTTCCTTTTTTGTTCCGATCTGTAATTCGATGTATGGGAAACTTCCAGTGTGGAAACTTCCTCCACTGATAAAAATAGACAACAATTTGGTAAGAAAGTAATCCAAAACCTGGAAGGGATATATTATGATTATACACAAGCCCACACGTCTTTAAAAGTACTGAATGACCGAAAGCAAGGCCAAAAGTCGTACCTGCCCTCAAAGGGCTTACATTCTTACATTCTACGGGAGGAATTAGAGGTCTTCCTGAACTTGAGGTCAGAGATCTAGTCGCTTTGCCAAACTCTAGTGAAATGGTGACGGAGGCTCAGGCGGGGCTCAATGACCTGCCCTCGCTGCCACAGTTTCTAAACGTCTGAGGCAGAATTAGAACCCAGGGCTCCTGGCTAGGCGTTCTGGGCTCCATTCGCTTGTTCACGCAGCCCCATGTCCACCCCCTTCCCTCTTCCCTCAACCCAGGCCCTTCTTTCTTTCTTCTTCCCTCCCTCCCTCGGGGCCCGCACTCACCCTCTGCTCCAAGAATAGCGGACCCCAAAAAACCCCCCAAGATGTGAGCCAAACCACTCTGGCAGGACGGAAGTACCGACCTCAGGCTTCCGCCCCGCGGTAGGACCAGTCCAATCCCTGTCCGGGACGCCAGGGGGGCGGCTACAAGGCGCTGCGAAAATTCTTCGGGTTGGTGGAAATTTCGCTTGGACGGTCTTGTCGCTGGACTGCCGGACCTGGGGGGCGGAGGAGGCGGGAGCATGCCGATCTGACTGTTCCAGATCGCACAGCCGAGTGGTGGGCCCCCGAAACTTCCCCCCAAACATGGTATCGACCTTCACTGCGCTCTCTCCGCTTCCATCCCCTCGCTGGGTAATTGGTCAGGAGAAGAGCACGGCTAGTCGCGGCGAGGCGGGGGTGGAAGAGAGTAAACCACCGAGGTAGCAAGGCCTCCGAGCAGCCTAGAGTGGACCTCCCTAGGAGCTCCCGGTTCCCCCCTCCCTCCCCCATTGGGCTGATGCCGGAAGGGGTAGCCCTTCCTGTTCGCTTCTTTGGTTTGTGGGGGTTGCTCCGGAGCTGAGGGTGAGTGAGTTGGGCTCGGCCCGCGGGGGGCTTCCGTATCTCCAGCCCCAGGATCTCGTTTAAGGTTCACCGACACCAGAGCAGATCACCGCCCCACCCAAACCTCCTGGAGTAGTTGGGGTGACCCTGCCTCGGCTCTAAGCGCAGCCGCAGTTTTGCGCCGCCAGCCCCCCTCCCCCCATCTTTATTCTGGCATCACCTCTAGGACCCCTTCCTTTGAGCAAGCGGGCACTAGCTTCCTGGCTCCCTTTTCCCTCTCTTTTCCCTGCCCGGGGACCTGGGAGATATTGGGGTGCGGTTATGTAATGCCTCCTGCCTTTGCTTTCTCAACCCCCCAAACTCTTAAATTATGTTCACAGATAGAGGAGGGTAGGAGGGTATGTGTAAAGAGCCTTGGTAGAGCTGTAAGACTGAACAAGTCGCTTAAACTCTGAGTCCCGGAGGGGCCTCTGGTAGAACCCAGAACCAATGGATGGAAGGGCCAGGAGGCCAGTTTGTAAAATGGGGGTGCCACGTCCTTTACAGGGTTGAGAGGACAGTCACAATCCAAGTGTCCTCAAAATCGTAGTGCGCTTTTCAGTTAATAAAGCCTGAAGATTAGACTCAAGGCACAGGGGAGGGGAGACCCTATAGCTGTCTTCTAATTCTGGAAGGGCTATCATGTGGAGGAGGTTTGCTCCCACTGAGGAAGAGCAAAAAACAATGGGTGGAAGTTGACAAGAGGCCAATTAGGTCTTGATGCCATGAAAAACTTCTTAATTAAAACTGTTAAAACTTTGAAAGTTACATGTTGAATTTATTATTTTATGTAAATATGTTTATTTTGTTATAATATGTTGCATTATATGTTATAATTGTATATCATGTTACAAGATAGGCCAGGTTGTGGCAGGGAGGGTTTACAACTTATTTTCAGAGCCCAACACAGAAAATGGTGGGGAGGGGGATAGTTATGTAAATGTAAAAAATAAATATTTATATTATATTACAAGGTGTTCCAAAAGTCTTAGTTCAGTTTTAAGCTTTGGGACAACCTCTATACTATTATATTAATTATATTTATTATACATACTGTAATTTTATTTTGTTCTTAAAAGCAAGCTCTACATAATAGAAATTCTCAGTTTTAGGTACAAACCCTTCCTTTTGTTATATGGTATATAAATTGCTCGTTTTGTTTGGTGCTTAAGACAATTATTTTTAAAAAGAGAAAAAGAATTAGAGCAGCCCAGAAGTGGAATGGGCTGCCTCCTGAGGGTTGGATTCCCATTCCTTGGAGGTCTTCAAGCAGAGAGTAGATAACCACTTGTCAAAAATGTTAATATTGGGGATTCTTTTCTTATGTGGGTTGAACTCACTGGGTCTCTTCTGACTCAAGTTCTATGATTTTTTTATTCCATAGTAAATGCTTAATAAATAGTCAATGACCGACTCTATAAGTATAGGTTACCAAAGATTCTCTTGCTTTGGTATGTTTAAGTGATTTTTTTATTGACTTTGGGATAAAGTTCATATTCCTCAACTTGCCATAAAGGTTTAAAAAACCTATAGTTGGCCTCTGATGTACCTTGCCCTGTGTTTTATATTATTCTACAGTTCAACCAAACTGGTTTTCTCTCATCACTATATTTAGTTAGACTGAGTTCCTTGAGAGCAAGGACTGTTTTTTTGCTTTAGATTGTAAGCTCCTTGAGGGTAAGGACTGTTTTTTTTTAAACTTGTATTTGTATCCCCAGGACTTAATATAGTGCCTGCTATATAGTAGGTGCTTAATAAATACTTGTTAACTTGATTTGCATTCCATCTCCTGATTTCATGAGCACAGGTTATCTCTTATACCTGTAATGTACTCCCTCTCCCCACCCCTGAATCTTTATCTTCCTTCCATGCTCTATTTTCGTCCCCTCCCAGTTTTGTGCTTTCTTCCTAAAATTACCTTCTATTTATCTTTGTAGTTGTTTTATGCCCCAGTAAAATTTGAGAACCTTGAGGTCAAAATAGGTTTATTTTTGTCTTTGTATCTTGAGCACTTGGTCCACATACACATTCTTCCCATTTCCAATTGTCTGTGCCTTCTCAAACTAATGTCTCATAGACATTTTAAACTGAACATGTCCAAAACTGAACTAATCTTTTCTTCCAAACCCTCCCTTCTTCCAGACTCCCCTATTACATTGGAGAGTACCACCGTCCTCAGTCAACCAGGTTCACAACTTAGGTCTCATCCTTAACTCCTCACTTTTTCTCACCTCCTATTAATTCAGTCAGTTGCTGAGTCCTGTTGATTTTATATTTGTAATATCTTTTGAATATACCCCCTTCTCTACTCTGACACTTCTACCATCCTTGTAGAGGCCCTCATCACCTTGGCCTTAGACCACTGCAATAGTCTGATGGTTGGTCTGCTGCCACAAGTCTCTCCCCATCTCAGTCCATCATCATCCACTCAGCTTTGAAAGTGATCTTCTAAGAGCAAATGTCTGAACATGTTATACCACCTACTCAGACTCCAGTGCCTCCCTATCACATCCAGGATCAAATGTAAAATCGTCTGTTTTGAATTCAACGCCTTTTATAACCTAGCCCCCTTCTACCTTCCAGTCTTCCTATACCTTACTCCTGACTGTACATGACACTGGCCTCATTGCTGTTCATATCTTGGCTCCATTTCCCATGCCTGGAATGTTCTCCTTCCTCATCTCTGACTCCTGGCTTCTTTCAAGTCCCAACTAAAATCCCACCTTTCACAGGAAAATTTTCCCAACTCCTCTTAAATTTAATGACTTCTCTCTGTTAATTATATCCTATTTATTCTGTGTATAGCTTGTCTGGACATAGTTGTCTCCCCATTAGACCATGAGCTTCTTGAGAGCAGGGACAGTCTTTTGCCTCTTTTTGGATCCCCAGCCCTTAACACAGTACCTGGTACATAATAGGCAATACAGAAGGAAAAGTGAAATGGCTCCTGCCCTCAAGAAATTGAAAGCAAATAAAGCAATTTATTATGAATAGAGGAGTGGGGAAGTACCTGCTGCTGAGATGAGGAAGGGTTTCTTAATAGGAAATGGCTTTTGAGCCAATCTCTGAAGGAAGACAGGGATTCTAAGAGGTGGAAGAAGGAGAAGTTCAGGCATGAGATACAGCCTATGTATGGGAAGGCACAGAGAGTAGAAATGGAATGTCATTAAGGTACAACAGAAGTCCAGTTTGTTTGGAACTAGAGAAATGGGGAGTGCTGTGTACTAAGCCTGGAAAGGCTTCACAAAGCCTTCTCCTCAATCAGTAACAACCTTCCCCCTTAGACTTTATGTGGCATTTTATTTTGGTTGGTTGGTTGTTCTTCATTCTTGAAGAAAACCAGAATGACATCACTATGTTGGAGCCAAGGTACAGTGTGTGTCTGACTGTGGTTGATCAGACCACTATGAGTTTGGAAAGCTCTACCACAGGTCTGGCACAAATAGTCCACATGCACATTTGGAGTGGAGATGTCTAAACTTTCATACCTCACATTTCTTTCGAGCTACTGTAATTCCGCTTTGCTCATAGAGCATAGCACCTTCTTTGATGTGGGCATTTAGGTTGCAGGGCAGTCCTTTACCAGAATCTTCCATGTCACACAATTGATTACATAGTTCTTCAGAGAGACCTTGAGAATGTCCTTGTATCATTTCTGACCTCCATGTGAGTGTTTGCCTTTGAGTTCTTGTGAGTTCTCTATAAAATAGTCTTTTAGGCAGATGTACATTTGGCATTCAAATATGATCAGCTCATTGGAGTTTTATCTGCAATAGAGTTTGAATGCTTGGCAGTTTTGCTCAAGAAAGGACTTCAGTGTCTGTTACCTTATCTTGCCAGGTGGTCTTCATAATCTTCCTAAGACAATTCAAAGGGAATTGATTGTTTCCTGACATAATGCTGGGAGACTGTCCAAGTTTCACAGGCATCCAACAATGAGGTCAGTACAACAGCTCTGTAGACCTTTAGTTTGGTAGATAGTCTAATACCTCTTCTCTCCCACAGTATTCTAGTTATAACTTATTACAAATTAGGATATAATGTATGCATTGGAAAGATACAGGCAAAATGCTATGAAAGAGACATCAGTTGTCTGGGATGGTGGGAAGGTTAGGTGGAGAGAAGGGAAGGTTTCATGAGGAAATTAGCATCTGAGCAGGTTCTTAAAAGGTCATGAAATCATGGATTTAGATCTGGAAGCGTACCTAAAGGTTATTTTTACAGAGAAAAAAAAAAGGATTTCATTAGGTTGAAAGCATGGAGTGTGGTGTATTCAAGGTACTAATTTCACATCTCTTCTCCCAGTGGTATTTATTCCCTATGTTCCTAACAGTATCTAATATCACATCTTATTCTTTTCCTCCAGAGATTTCTTTTTCCTAAGTTCCTAACCATCCTTTTGAAGAGAATCCAGGAGAACTAGTGATGACAGCTAAACTCTTGCCATCAAGGCCTCAGGTGAGCTGTCCTTCCTGAGATTACATCACTTTTTTGTCCTAATGTGGCCTTGAGTCTTCCCTCTGACCAAGGGGCTTCAGTAACTCTTTATTGATCAGGGGCCTAAACCCCAATTCCTTGCCCTTCCCTACCTCCAATCCCATCAGTGGCTGGGGCTGAAGTAGGATAAGGGTTTCTATATTGCTTAAAACTCGATGGTGGCTCTTCTCTATGTCTATTTCTCTCACTTCCCAAGACAAATAGAGTTTCAGGTGACAAGCCCAATCTGTGTCTTTGAGAGATTTTTAGAAAATTACTTGGCTATACATGGGGGCTATGTGTTGTTAGCCCTAATCTGGAGTTAGAGGAGATAGTCTTAAACTCTTCATTTTTCTAAAATGATATAATCTCCTGAGAAGATCATATGTAACCATTGCCTTAGTCATCACATATGTACTTACCCTTTCCCCAACCCCTGTGCACATGCCTACACATATTTTGATTCATACCTATGTTAACTGAAATGCTTACACTTACAAGTACCCATGGTGGCAAACATATACAGTCAGATCATCAGATCTTGTTTCACCCTACTAATGGGGCTGTTCTTGGAACTACATTAGGAACTTCTTGTTTCAGGTAGACATGATATTTGAGGATGTGGCTGTGTACCTTACCCGGGAGGAGTGGAGCTGTCTGGGTCCTGCTCAAAGGGGTCTCTACAGGGATGTGATGCTGGAGAATTATGGGAATATAGTCTCACTAGGTAAGACCCTGCTCTCAGTACCCATATCTGAGCTTCTTGGCTTTGTGAATAGTCATGGGAGTTTACAGGATGTAGCGCCAGGTTCAGGGATCAGATTCCCAATCATGTCTGAACTCAGAAAAGGCAAGTTTCCTACTTGTTCCTAAGCCCCAGGCCTGGTATAGAGCTGGAAATTGTGAATATCCCTGAGGCTATACTTTTTCCATTTTCAGAATTGCATGTTAGGGCCCTGAACTTGCTGCCCTGGGCATAGAATCACAAAATTTAAGAGTTGGAAGGGAATTCAGAGACCATTTGTAATTATACCTAAATAGGAAGCCCTTCTGAGCTACTCCCTATAAGCATTCATCCAGCCTTCTCTTAAAGACCTCTAATGATGGGGAACTCACTATCTCATGAAGCCAAGGTAGCCAAGTGGCCATTTCTAGCTGTTATGCTTTCCCTTATATAGAGGAAAATATGTGCCTCTTTGCTTCCTCTACACATTGGTGCTGGTTCTAATCCCAAGGTTTAATAGGAACATCCCTTGAGATTTGAGTTCCTAACCATTCTAATGGGAAATAAACTAATTGTTCCCTCTGCTTAGGTCGCCAACTGTGTGACCATTCACTGATGCGCAGACTTTTCCAGGACCTTCCTATTATGGCTTCTCTGGATATTGCATTTTTCTCACCAATCTTCACAGACTGAGGAGCTGAAACTGAGTTTAGCATTATTGTTATTTATTAGGTCTCATTCCTTTCCTCATAAGCAGGATTTCCAGTGCCCAAACCTGATGTGATCTCCTTGCTGGAACGAGGGGAAGAGCCCTGGGTCTTGGATAGGCAAGGATCTAAGGGAAGAGAGATTTTTAGAGACAACTGTGCAGGTGAGTGAGTAAAAATTTTACCTTCAGTAAGTGTACATATATTTACAGAGCATTTCCTGTTTGCTTAGTGTATTTCTAAGTAGGAATAATGCTTTCACTGAGCTGTTAAGCTGAAGAACACCTTAAAAATCATCTAATCTAGGGTACTGAGGCTCAGAAAGGATATATGATTTGCCTAGGATCTAGTTAGTTTTCTAGCCTTGAACTTAAGAATCTTGGCTCCAAATCCAAGATTCTTTCTACTTATACCACAGCTACTTCCAGGTATCATAAACCAATCCAGGCTAGGAATGACATTGTTATCAATAAGTGGTCTGTTGAGAATCCTGAATCAGCTGGTGACCTCCAAACCTAATTTAATTCCTAGTATGAAGATGAGGTTATCAGTCACAGAGACCTTCTTTGGTTTGAAAGATCATTTTTTTTGCCCTATTTATCTATTTCTTTAGCTCTTCTAGAAATTCTTGTTGGGCTTATGTCCAATCTGCATTTTTTCTTTGAGGTTTCACTCATAGATGTTTTCAAGTCATTGCTTTCTGTGTCTCAGTCTTTAGCTTTCCTGTCACTGTAGTAGTTCTTTATGGTCAGGTTCTTTTTTTTTTTTAATGCTAATTTTTCCAGCCTCCTCCTTGACTTTGGACTTTATGTTAGTGTTGAGTTCTGCTCACTTCTGAGGGGGAGAGGGAATGTCTGGTTTGAGTTTCTGGTACTTTCACAGCTCATTCTGGGGGCTTGCAAGTTTTCAGTGCCTCCAAAGTACTGTGATCCAGACAGAAGTCTGTTGTTTGTATTCCAAGTCTGAACCCTGCAACTTTCTGACTCAAGATTTTGTCTGTTGAGTTGTGTGTATAGTTTTGCCACTGTTCTCCATCTTGGTTCCCTTTCTGTCTAAGGGCAGTAGAATGCTCCCAATCCAAATGCTAACATGCTGCACTTAAGGCCAGCCTTTATCACAGTGTGTACAGTCTTCACTGTCTATCATCTTAAGCTATCCTGAGCGGGAAAAATGACTTACTGTGACTTCTTAACTTTCCCAATCAGAATTTGGTCTGGCATGTTTTCTAGTTTGTTGTGGAGAGATGTATTGTCAGAGCTAAGCTAAAATGTTTCCTCTCACTCTGCCATTGACTTCACCTCTGCAGAGAGACCTTCTTTGTTAACATTGGAGAACCATGGTAAACATGGAAAATGCACAAATTCTAACTTTAGATCATGGGTTGTGTTAAGCTGAAAAGACAGGGAAAAGAATCATTTACCCATGATATCCACAACTCTTTGTTCTGTGAATATAGAACTCAAGAAACAAAAGTGTTCATTTATCCTCTGTTTAAAGCCCAAGGGACTGGGTTTAAAGGAAGCAGAAGATAATTCCTGCCTTTACTGGATCACTACATGTAAGGCACTACCATAAGTCAGCTGAACCCCGGAGGTAGCCTCTGTTGGGTGTTCTATTTGTCTCTGAAAACCTAGAATCCCCCAACACTTGGAGAGCTATTATAATAACGTTAGTTGCCACTTTATAGCTCTTGACTACTTATGGAGCACTTACTATCTCTTTATCTTATTTGGTCTTCAAAACAAACCTGTTAGGTAGGTTGTATACCTCAGATTGTACACTTCCTTCACAGGACCCTAGTGATGCTTTGTAAACTTTAAAATGCTATGAAAATTTGAGATGTTCTTAGCTTTACTTTACTGATGAGGAAATGGGTTCAGAGAGCTTGATACTTCTCTGTAATTACATAACTATTAAGTATCAAAACTACACCCCATGGCTACAAATCCAGTGATGTTTCCAATTGTAGCATAGTTCCTATCACTGATGCTTTCTTTGCTTTTGTAGGGTCCTCCAAAATCTTTCCCTTCCTTCTAGTCTTGGGAGGAACAGACCCCATTGGGTTAAAAGATAACTTAAGTAATTAAGGAGAACTTAAAAAAAGCAAACCAGTATAAAAATTTGGATAATGATTATAGAAAGGATCAAGAAGTTTGCCAATAACTCTGAGCTTGAGCTGCCAGAGCTTCTTCCTGACTTCAGTTGATCATCTTCCATTCCCTCCTCCCCTCTCCCACTGCCCTTGTGTATTGGCCATTCTTAAATCCACTAGAATCTGGTATGGATGATGATATGCAGACATCTAACTGATGTCTTTAATTTCCTGCCCTTCCATGAGGTAGCTAGGTGACTCAGTGGATCAAGTACTAGATCTAGAGTCAGGAAGACCTGAGTTCAAATCCAGCCTCAGACAGTTACTAGCTGTGTGACCCTGTTCAAGTCACTAACTTCTATTTGCCTCACTTTCCTCATCTGTAAAATGAGGATAGTAGTACCTATCTTCCAGGGTTTTTATGAATATTAAATGAGATCATTATAAAGTGCTTCACATAGTACCTGGCACATAGTAAATGCCATATAAATGTTAGCCATAATTATTATTATTTTTTTATTATTGTTAGTGAATAATACTTTGTGCTATTATTTAGCTAGGCTATAGACTTAGAACTTCAAGGGAACTCAGGCCATCTAGACCCTCAGTACTCTTATTTTATAAATAGGGAACAGAAGCTCAGAGAGGTCTTTGTAATTCTCAAAGTACTTTCATTCATTCATGTATATTTAGATAGATAGGTAGGTAGGTAGATACACACACACACACACACACACGTCATGTCATTTGATCTTGACAACAGCTCTGTGATATAAGTGGTCCCTATATTATTGTGTCCATTTGATAGAAAAGTCTCTTGGAATATACAAAAGCAAAGGTAGCATACACAGACATGACTGTGAACTGGCTATCAGGAGTCTTAGACCCTAGTCACTGATCTGCTACCGTCTAGCGGTGTGACCTTGGGCAAATCGCTTAATCTTTCAGAACTCAGTTTTCCCCTCTATATAAACCCTCTTCAGAGAGGGTTGGACTAGATTTTATGTCTTAAACAGTCAACTAGCATTTATTACATACATGCTGTGTATGAGAAGCTATGTTAAACCTTGCAAATACAAAGTCAAAGGCACGTCCTATCCTTGAGGAGTTCACATTCAAATGGAGGAGACCTCATATAAATGGAAGGGTGAGGGTTGATTATTGATTGATAAGGTCAGTAAATCTCCCCATCCCACTTAGCCCTACTGCCTCTATCTGGTGAAAATACATTTCAACTAATTCAACCTTAGATATGAATAACGTCAGGAAACTTCTCTTGGTTTGATAGGAAGTCTATTGGATTGTTGTGGAACTTGGCCACAGTGGGTGTGTATAAAACCACAGAACTAATATGGAATCAGCATATGGTAGTGGAGAAAAAGAATTCGGGACCTTGGGAGCTAAGGTAGTGGCATAGGAGTGAGTGAAAGGAGAAAGAATCCATAGAGCCACAGTGAAAGATTGAGGAGGATCATTAGCTCTTCAAGCATCTCTGAGCAAAAGACTCAGGCTAAAAACACCTGAGCTCTGTTTTTTAACCTAACTTCCTCTCCTAGTGTCTGTCTATTCATAGACACTGTAACATATTCTAATAGCTTTTTTTTACCTAAATATTTTTAGAAACCTAAATTTTGCTTCTACTGTAAAGAAGTCAAGGATTAGCTAGAGATAAATGGGAATTTGAGGCAGAGTTCCAAGCTTCTGCCTAAATGTTAGGAATTTTCCTAACTGGGCACTGTGTGATTGTGATTTTACTCCTTTTTTGTTTAAATATAAAGTCCTTAAAGCAGAAGGTTATAAACTCTGGCCTGGGACTAAATCTCGCCCTATGCCAGCAAGTTAAGTATGGTTTTTACAGTTCAAAATAAAACCTTATTTTAAAATGTGAAAACCATGTTTAGGTCATGTTTGGCTGGCATGCTGTAGTTTGCTGACCATTATCCTAAAACATCAGAAGAGGAAACTACGTGGACCTGAGGAACCATTATATTGCTGTTAGACTTAAACTAATTATTATATCAGGGTGAGGGTGATTGCATCTGTAGAGACAAAGAGGTTAAGAAAAAAAGAGAAATGATACTCTTCTTATTCACTGTTGTTACAGAAATAGATATATATAAGATAAACAGAGTAGGTGGAAGGAAGCTTTAGAAGGGGAGGTGGTGATGGTGGGGAGTGGACTGTAAAGCACCTCCAGCAGAAGGTGGCATCTGAGATGAATCTTGAAGGAAGCCAGAGATTCCAAGAGGCAGAGGTGAGGAGGGAAAGCATTCTAGGCATGGCAGACCTCCAGAGAAAGGCAAAGACTGGAAGAGTAGGATTGGGTCAGATTGTAAAGAGCATTAAATGCCAACCAACTTTCTATTTGATCTTAGAGGTAAATAGGGAACCACTGGGATTTTATTGAGTAGACAGTAGAACTATGATTTTCATATAGGAAAATCAGTTTGACAGCTTATTAAAGATGGATTAGAATGGGGAGACACTTGACCAATTAGATGATTTTTGCAATAATCTAGGTGGTGATGAGGGGATGAACTAGGGTGATGGCAGTGTGAGTAGAGAAAAGAGGAAATAAACAAGAGATGTCAAGATAGAAATGATAAGACTTGACAGAAGTTGTTTATGTATGATGATTGAGAATGAGGAGTCAAGGATCATACCAAGATGCTAAACCTGGATGATAGGGAAGATGATGGAGCTCTCTAGAGTAATAGGGAATTTCAGGAAAGGGGAGAGTTGTGGAGGATAGTTCTCTGTTGAGTTTAATGTCTACAGGATATCCAGTTCAAGATGTCTAAGTGTATATATTTCTTGCATTTCTTGTGTTTGAAATTTTATTTCTTGCATTTGAAATTTTTAAATATCTAGGATGTCCCAAAAGTCTGAGTGTAGTTTTAAGCTATTTAGTCATTAAAACGTAAGACTGGATTCAGATTTTTAGGACACTGTGTATCAAGAGGAGTAGTGGTATAGTGGAAAGAGCCTAAGAATTGAAGTCAGGAGAAGTTTAAGTTTGGACAGAGCCTTTCACATTTAATAGTTATGTGACCATAGGAAAGTCAGCCGCTACAAACACCAGTTTTATCATCTATAAAATGGAAATAATAATAGCAGTGCCCACCTCACAAGATTTTTTCCTCAGATGAGGTATCCATGTAAAAATGCTTTATAAACCTTATTACCTTTTGTTAGAAATCCTCTGGGTGTCAGGTGTTTCCAGTTTTATTCCTATTACATTCAAAGCAACATTTCCTGATCGAAAAAAATATTTTATAGCCAAAAGACTAATTTCTTTCAAATAAACTCAGATTTGGGTTCAGATATCAGTGTATTTTCCTCTTTTGACTTTAAAGAAGTCATAATTTTATGCAATATTTTTCATCCTTGTATAATATGATATATCAAGAATCTGGATAAAAACTCACGTATGATGAGACCTTGGTAGCAACAAAGATTTGCTCTTGTCATTATTATGAAGTACTTAATTTGCCTACTGTCTCCATTATCCAGTTCACTTCTGTGAATTTTTCCATATAACTGAAATTTACTTCTTTAAACTTCTAAAACTACTTTTGTTGTACACATTTTTATAGAAATACATAACCTTTTCCCCTCTTAAGCTTTCCCCTCGTGAGACCACATCTGGAATATTATTTTTAGTTCTGGACTCCATATTTTAGGAAATACTTGAACAAGATGGAGCACAAACAGAGGGATGACCTGAGTGGTTAGAGAACCAGAGACCATGTCATTCTAGGATCAAATGAAGAACCTAGAAAGGTTTTAGCCTAGAGAAGAGAAGATTTAGGGGGAACACAGTAGCTTGACTTCACTTATTTGAAGGGCTGGTTATGTGGAAGAGAGAGTGGACTTATGATGCTTGGTTTCAAAGGACAGAGCAAGGAGCAGTGGCTGGATGGTTGCAAAGAGATAGATTTTGACTCAATTTAAGAAACTTCTTATTAATCAAAGCCATCCTAAAGTGGAATAGGCTGCTTCACAAGGTAGTAAATCCCTTTCATTGGAGGTTTTTAGATAAGAGTCTGGATAATTCCTAGTTAGGAGGGAATTCCTATTTAGGTGAAAGTTGGATTAGATGGCTTCTGAGCTCTCTTCTAACTCTGAGATTGTATGATTCTGAACAAAGTATACTGAATATAATTTAACCTTTTCTTGATTATTGATGGTGTTCATCATAAACATTAGTTCACTGGTCTTACCATCAAGAAACTTAGATTATAATCAAAGCCATGTCACTGACTCACTTAAGTGAGTCATAAACTCTTTGGGCCTGATTTTCCTCATCTGTGTTATGAAATATTAGACTAGAAGATGGGTTCTTAACCTTTTTTGTGGCATTTTGTAACCCTTTTGGCAGTCCAGTGAAACCTGTGGTCCTCTTCTCATAGTAATGTTTCAGATGCATAAAATAAAATACATAGGATTATAAAAGAATCCAATTATATTTTAAGTATAGTTATTAAAATATTTTTTAAAAACAAGTCCCCAGGTTAACCACTAGATTAAAGGATTTTTATAGGTTCTTTGCTTATTGACTAACTGACTGACAGCTCTGACATTCTATAATTTTATGATTTTTTTTGTCTTCCCAAAAGATATTTGTTTCATTAATTTTGTGTTGTCCTTGCCCCAGTAGTTTACTTTGATAGAAAAAAAGCAAGCTGTAATATCTCAATTTTATATTTATTTCAGTTCATGAAATTAGCACTGAGAAGTTACCTCAAAAGCTGGAACCTTCTACAGAAAAGAAATTGCATGGAATGATGTCCAAGAGAATTGTAGGGGATGTCTTCCAGGGATTTGACTTTGGAGAAGCCTGGTACTATGAAAGAGAGTTGGAGAAACATCAGGAAAATCTTGCACTTGGGATACTGAAGAAATCCTTTTACCAAGATAGGGGTTTCAGACCAAACAAAATGTGCAAAAAAACTTCTGTGGGTCAGAGAAACCAAAAGTGTAATGAATTTCAGGGAACCTTCAGCCTGAGCTCAAACCCCGTTAGACACCAGAACAATTCTACAGGAGAAAGACTCCATCAAGAATTTACATGTGACTTGACTTTCAAACGGAGTTCAGATCTGATTAAATATCAGAGAACCAATATTGAGGAATCATGTAAATCAAATATATATGGGAAAGCATTCAGAGAGAGTTCAACCTTTATTGAACGCCAGAAAATTCACAGTGGAGAGAAACCTTATGAGTGTGATAAATGTGGGAAAACTTTCAGTCAGAGCTCTAACCTTATTGATCATCAGAGAATTCACACAGGAGAAAAACCCTATGTCTGTAAAGAATGTGGAAAAGCCTTCAGGCAGAGCTCTAACCTCATTAAACACCAGAGAATTCACACAGGAGAAAAACCCTATAAATGTAATGAATGTGGGAAAGCCTTTAATCAAAGTTCTAATCTCATTAAACACCAGAGGATTCACACAGTAGAAAAACCATATGAATGTATTGAGTGTGGAAAAACCTTCAGTCAGAGCTCACATCTAATTAGCCATCAGAGGATTCATACTGGAGAGAAACCATATGAATGTAGTGAATGTGTTAGAGCCTTTAGCACCCGATCATCTTTTATACAACATTGTACAATTCATACTGGAGAGAAACCCTATAAGTGTAATGAATGTGGAAAAACCTTCAACCAGAACTCTAACCTTACAAAGCACCAGAGAATTCACACTGGAGAGAAACCTTACGAATGTAATAAATGTGGAAAAACCTTTAACCAGAACTCTAACCTTACTAAACATCAAAGAATTCATACTGGGGAGAAACCCTACAAATGTGATAAATGTGGGAAAGCTTTCAGTGCTCGTTCATCTTTTATGCAGCATCATAAAATTCACTTTAGTGAGAAACCCTACAATGAATGCTGAAAAACCTTCAGCCATAACTTGTGATTGTGGGAAAGCTTTTAGCCAGAATGGAAACTTATTTGGCATCAAAGATGTTATACTGGTGACAATCCCTGTCTGTGTGATGATTTTTTTTAAACACTCAGAACTCATAATTCAAAATGGAAAGAAAACCTATCACTGTAATGAATAGTGCAAAAGACATCAGGAAGAGCTCTGATCTTAGCAAATATCAGAAAGTTTACACTGGGACAAAACTGATGGAGAAACCATTAGTAACCTTCATTTAAAATCGTTAGAGTCATGCTGGAGAAAAAGCCACGTTCTTTGAATGTAGGAAAATCTTCAGTAAGAGTTCTAGAGGATTCATTTGAGAGAAATCTGATAATGAAGAAATTTGGATACACAGGGAGGAACTGATTTTATCAGAGTGAAATCCATCATCTATATATGACTTAATTTCTGTGAGGTAACATTTGAACCTGAGTTTTCTTAACTCCAAGCCTGGCACTCTATCCACTATACCACACTGTCTCTAACTTGAAATGAAAAAAATAATTTGTTGATATAGCATTTAAAGTCTGTAAAGTGCTTTATAAATATACCATTTGAGCCTCATAATAACCTTGTGATGTACTGTAAACATTACCGTTCTCATTTTACAAATGAGGAAATAAGCTCAAAGAAATAAACAACTTGCCTATGGTAACATAGCTGTAAGAGTTAGGATTTGAACTAGTATGTACTTGACATCAAATCTAGCACTTTATCCACTGGACTATTGCCTTTCCTAATAAACATGAACTACACATGCACCATATGGCATAGCATCTAAAGGCTAAAGGAAAACCTTACTCAGAAGTTAGAACACCTCTATAGTAAGAAAATACAAGTCCTTGATATTCCTCTTTGAGAACTTTAAAGAAAGATAAAGAAGAACATTATACATTTAACAGTGCTGACAAAACAAGACTTGATAAATCTATACTGATTATAGAATAGGAGTAATATGGGATATACTTTTAAGTTATTTTTTCCAATTAATGTGAAAACTTTTTTTTTTTTTTGCTTTTTGGAGGGGGGAAGGCAGGGCAATTGGGGTTAAGTGACTTGCCCAAGGTCACATGGCTAGTAAGTGTTAAGTGTCTGAGGCTGGATTTGAACTCAGGTCCTCCTGACTCCAGGGCTAGTGTTCCATTCACTGTACCACCTAGCCACCCCTGTAAAAATTTTTTAAAATTTTGAGTTCCAAATTTTTGGCCCCCCTCCTTGCTCTTCCCTCTCCTTGAGAAGGCATTTTGATATAGATTATACATGTGTAGTCATGCAAAACATTTCCATATTAGCCATGTTGCTAAAGAAAACATAGACAAAAAAACCAAGAAAAATAAAAACGTATACTTTGATCTGCATTCAGACTCCATTAGTTCTTTCTCGAGGTAAATAGCATTTCTCATCATTAAGCCCTTTGGAACTGTCTTAGAGCACTGTATTTCTGAGAATAGCTAAGTTATTCACAGCTGATCATGGCACAATACTGCCTTTACTGTGTACGTCGTTCTGGTTCTGCTTACTTCACTTTGCACCCATTCATATAATTCTTCCCAAGTTTTTGTGAAATCATCTTGGTTGTCATTTCTTGTGACGCAATAGTATTCTATTACAATCATATATTGCAACTTGTTTATCCACTTCTCAATTGATGGGCATCCCTTCACTTTCTAATTCTTTGCCACCACTAAAAGCTGCTATAAATATTTTTTTACATATCTGTCCTTTTCTTTCTTTTAAAAGTTAAATCTCTCTGGGATACAGACAATACTATTGCTGGTCAAAGGGTATGCACAGTTTTATAGCCCTTTGGGCATAGTTCCAAATTGTTCTCCATAATGGTTGGATCAGTTGACAATTCCACCAACAGTGCCTCAATGAGCCAGTGAGCTCTGTTTTGGATAGGTTGTGCTTGAAGGGGCCATGGGACATCCAATTCAAAGTATTCAATAGGCAGTGATATAAACCTCAGGGAAGTAAACAACATAGAGATTTTGGAGTTGTCTGCATAGGAATGACAGTTGAAATTGATGGGACCACCAAGAGAAAAAGAAGAGGGGAGTCCAGCAGAGACTTGAGGTACACTCAGGGGTGTGTGTAGAGTGATGACCTAGCAAAGGAAATAGGAATGGTCAGAGTATCAGGAGGAGAACCAAGAAAGCAATGTTGTAAAAACCTAGAAAAGAGAAAGCCAGGAAGAAAGTCTGATCTGCTGTGTCAAGTACTATAGAGAGATTGAAAAGGATGAGGACTGAGAAAAGGCTATCAGATTTAGCAATTGAGTTCATTGGTAACTGTGGAGAGAGAACAGTTTCATTTTAGTGATGAGGCCAGTAGATTGAAAGGTTTGACTGAAAGTGACTGAAAGCAGAGGAAGTGAATGCAAAACTTCCCTAGAGGAAAGTCTTTCCCCTGTGAACTTATAGCTATACAAATGCAAAATATCTAAGTTAACGAAAGAGGAAATAAATCCAAACTACTCCAATCAAGCAAGCCATAAATTCTATAAAGCATTTGAGGAGCAATTCGTCTATATGCTGCATATATTATTCCCCCTAAATAGAGATGGCATTCCACCACTCATTTTATCAGAAAAAATATGGTCATAATACCCAAACCAGTGAACTATAGGGCAAGGCAAGCAAAACTATAGATCAATATGTCAATATCAGTACAAATAATTTAAAGAATTTATTTTCAATTTGACCAAAGTTGATTTATACCAGGAAAACAGCATAATTAATCATTTATAAAATTGTAGACTTAGTAAAAGCCTTTGACAAACTGTAAGACATTAAATATGCCCAAAAAGCATAGTATTAAAATACTATTTCCTTCATAAAATAAGACATGTGAAACCATGAACTATCATTATTTGTAATGGTAAAACATTAGGAGCTTTCCCAATTATTAAGAGTAAAACAAGAATGCCCTCTGATTGTTATTTGATAGTACAAGAAAGTCCAGCTCTGACAAGGCAATAAGCACTGATAAGGAGGAGGCAAAATCCCAATTAGCAAAAAATATTGATTTATGTAGTAAACCTTAGAGTATAAAAAAAAATTAGATATTCAGCAGGAAAAAGAGACAATAGCATGATACACAACACATCCACAATTATTATTTTTTTGTATATTCCTGCCAGAAGTTAGGAGGAAAAGAGACAAATTCCACTTAAGACAGCTACCAAATGCAGAACATGTCTGGAAGTTAACCTACCAATGTGTATACAAGTTAAATACAACTGCAAAATAATGTTTATATTTAAAAATAGAAAACCTAAATAATTGGGAGGTTGTACTATGTAACTGAATAATACCAATATAGTAAAACTAATAGTTTTAGCATTCTACCAATCAAATTGCCAAGTGATATTGAACTGAATTCGATAAAATTAATGTGGAGGGGCAAAAGGTCAAGAATTCTAAACTCATATATGTATTGGTGTGAAGGATGGGTGGATATATTTGGAAATAAAGGTAATAACACCTGCTATTAAGTACTTATTATGTAAAAAGGCACGAAGGATACAAAGAACAAAAACATCCCAGAGTCCTTGCCCTTTAGGAGAGTTGTATTTTCTACTGGAAAATACAAGGTAATTTAAGGTAGGAGACAGCACTAAGAATTAGGAGTATCAGAAAAGATTTAATGGAGGGCATGACACCTGAACGTGAGCCATGAAGGAAACTAAGAATTCTAAGAGAAAGAGGTAGAGGGAAATATTCTAAGCATGGGGAATAGTTTGGAGCCCAGGGCTATCCTGGACAAAGGTATGAGCGTGGAAAATGCAGTATCATTTATAGTGGTCAAGTAGGCCAGTTAGGCAGATAGGCAGAGGAGTTTATATTTGATCCTGGTGGCAATGATGAACTACTAGCATTCTAAGGAGGGAGATGACATGGTCAAACCAAACCAGCCTACTTGTTGTTCTCAATATATCATACCATGCTGCCTATTCCCTTGAAAATTAAAGAATAGGGGTGGCCAGGTAGCACAGCGAGTAAGAGCACTGGCCCCAGTGTTGGGATGACCTGGGGATCAAATCCAGGCTCAGACACTTAGCACCCACCCAGAAACACCTGGCTGTGTAACTTTAAGCAAGTTACTTAACCCCAATTGCTTTAAAAAAAATTAAAGAATAATGGGGAAGGGGAATCCAACCTTAGCAGATCTCAAATTATAATGCAGTAACTATCAAAACTATTTGGAAAAGTAGACTAGTGGCATCAGTGGTTGTCCTTCATTCTCTAAGAGGACCAAAATGCTAAGTCAAGTTACAATGTGTCCAACTGTGGCTGATCAAACCACAAATAGTCACAAATATTCCATGTGAACACTTGGGGTGGATTCTCTAAATTTGTGTATCTCACATTTCTTTTGAGCTATATCAATTCTGCTTTGCTATAGAACACAGTACCTTCTCTGATGAGAGCACCCCATGCTGAGCAGTCCTGTGCCAGTGTCTCCCATATCTCACAACTGATTCTAAGGTTATTCAGAGAGACCTTGAGAGTTTCCTTGTATCATTTTTTCTGACCACCATGTGAGTTCTTGCCCTGTGTGAGTTCTTCATAAAACAGTCTTTTTGGCAAGCGTACATTTGGCATTCAAATAACATGGCATCAGTTAGCTAAATTATATCCAGAAGCAAATGTATATAACATTGCCTTGATAAAGCCAAGAACACAAACTTGAGGAGGGGACTCTTCAACAAGAATTGCTGGGAAACCTAGAAAACAGATTGATATGTTTAGATCAGAATTTTACACTATATATCACAATTCCAAATGGATAATTTTAGAATTAAGTCACATGATAAAATAATAGAGAATGGAATTCTCTTTCACACCTGTGGATTAGGAAAGAATTCACAACTCAATTTGAGATAGAGATTACTATAAGACAAAATAGGCCATTTTGATTGAGCAAAATTAAAAATGTGCAAAGGAAAGAAACTAGGAGGAAAAAGTCCAACATTCAAATCACAGAGAATTGACATCTACAAATCTACAAGCCATTCTCAAGTGGACAAGCCACAGGATATGAATAGTTTTCAAACAGAGAAAAGTGATCATCCAACCATTTGAAGTAGTGTTCAAAATCAAGATAAAAAAAATGGAGGGGTGGCTAGGTGGCACAATGAATAGAGCACCGGCCCTGGAGTCAGAAGGACCTGAGTTTAAATTCGGCTTTAGATACTTAACACTTACTAGCCATGTGACCTTAGCCAAATCACAACCCCAACTGTCCTGCCTTTCCCCCTCCAAAAAGCAAAAAAAAAAAATCAAACCAAAAAAAATAGGAAAATTTAAAACTCTTTTGAGATCCCACCTCAGGGTCTTCAAATTGACCAAGATGGAAATAGTGTTGAGGAGACTGTGGAAAGAAAACCACACTAATTCATTGCTGGTGGAGCTGAGAATCAATCTACTCACTCTTGAAAACAATTTGAAATCATTTGAAAAGAACTACTAAGTGTTGTATACTTTTAAAATTAATTATTTTACTATTGGGTTAATGTCCCAAGTATGTCACTGATAGAAAGGTCCGAGGTATACCAAAATATTATTAATGGATGTTTTTGTAATAGTCAAGAGCTAGAAAAAAAAAAGTTGTGTTTAACAATTGAGGAATTACTGAAAAAAGTGGTGTACAAATATAATGGAATATGACTGCACTATGAGCAGCAAATATGAAGTATTGAGAAAAACAGTAAGACTTAGGTAAGCTAAGGTGAAGAAAACAGAACTAAAAGAATAATGTACTTGCTTAATTTTTTGTGGATCAGTAATATGAGATCATGGGATGTTATTGAGGAAATAAAGCATTAAAGTATAGGCATTATATATATATAAATATGATATTTATATATATATAAAGTATTAAAGGCATAAAGTATTAAAAATAAAGCATAAAAGCATAAAATAAAGCATTAAAAATAAAAAAGTATTACTTAAGAACAATTGTGGATTGCCATTGCCTCCAGAACTACAAAAACAGCCCCAGCAAAGATTCCAAAATAGTTAAGAATAGTCAAGACATGGGGTGGCCAGGTAGCACAGTGAGTAAGAGCACCAACCCCAGAGTCAGGATGATCTGGGATGGAATCCGGGCTCAGATACTTACCACCACACCCAGAAATAACTGGCCGTGTAACCTTGAGCAAGTTACTTAACCCCAGTTGCTTAAAAAAAAAAAGAAT
>NW_027186078.1:267902-296145 GCF_028583685.1 Petaurus breviceps papuanus | reverse complement strand
TTGTCAAGTTCTTTGCTCTCTGTTCATTTTTTTAGCCTATTTCTTGACTTTGAACTTTATGTTACAGTTGAGCTCTGATCACCTGGGGGTGGGGAGGCACTGTCCCAAGATTCAGGCTTTTTTGTGTTGCTGTTTTTAGAGCTACTTCTGGTGGTCTACAAGTTTTTGGTCCTTCTAAGGTGGTGTCATCTGGGGAGAAGTGTGGTCACTGCTCTTGATCTTCCCTCTAGTCTTTTAACCAGGAAGGGCCCCTGCTCCTCTACAGCCACAAGAGCTAGTGCTTCTCTTGACCCTGGAAATGTGACAGTCCTTTGTTCTGTAGCCACAAGCTCTAGTGCTCCTCTCTGCCTTGGAACTTCAATCATGACCCTGTTTCCTTGTGATCGACCCACAAATGCACTCTTTGCCCTGGAACTGAGACTTAGAACTGTGTATGAGGCTTCTGCCACCACAGCCCACCACTGATGCTGCTGCTCAGCTTTGGGCTGGTTCCCACCCTGGTGTCACAGACCTCTCCTGCAATCTTCTAAGTTGTCTTAGACTGCAAGAATATCTCACTCTGATCTTTTAATGGCTCTGCCCCTCTAAAATTTGATTTGAGGAGTTATTTTTAAAGTTGTTTAGAGGGAAATGTTGGAAGAGTTTAGCTGGGTTGTTGCCTATACTCTGCTAAGTTGGTTCTGCCTGTCCAACCTCATTTTTCAATTGAAGTAAAAAATGATCTCTTCGTTGCCAAATCTAATGGCCTTTTCTCATTCCTCATCCTTCTTGACCTCTCTGCAACCTTTGACATTTGATCTCCTCAGTGGTCTCTCTTCTCTAGTTTTTCATAACATTCCTGTCTTCTGGCATCCTTCCTACCTGTCTGATCACTCCTAAATTTCTCGATCTTAATCTAGGTCACTCCTATTAACCATGAGCATCCTTCAAGAGTCTGTCCTGGGCTCTCTTCGCTTCTCCCTCTATATTATCTTAACTAGTAATATCATCAGTTTCTGTGAATTCAGTTATCATCTCTATGCATATGATTCCCAGATCTGTGTATCCAACTCAACACCTCTCCTGAGCTCCATTTTGATCACCTATTGCCTACTGGCCATCTTGAACTGGATATATTATCAGTTCTACATGTCCAAAACAGAACTTATTATATATTACACCTCCTCACCCTAACCCTCAATTCCCAACTTCCTATATTAGGATAAGGGCACTGTCATTTTACAAGTCACCCAAGCTCACAATCTAAGTGTCAATCTTAACTCGATCACTCATCCTATGACCAATCTGTTGCCAAGTACTGTCTATTCTACCTTTGTGACATTTCTTGAATATGCCCTCTTTTCTCCTTTGATATACAATTGCTATTCTAGTTCTGGTAGTCAGTTACTACCTTATTGCAGGGATTACTGCAAGCCTTCTAGTCGATCTCCCTGCCTAAAGTCTCACCCTAATTTAGCCTATTGTCCACTCAGCATTCCAAAGTGCTTTTCCTAAAGGACAGATCTGATCATATCACCCACCCCCTATTTAGTAACTCCAGGAGATACATATTAGTTGGAGGTCCAATCAACCTCCACATTTTCCAGATGAGAAAACTGGAGCCAAGAGGTTAGATAATGTGCGCAGGATCACACAGCTGAGTTCTGAACCCCAGATTTCTTCATACCAGTCTACTGCTTCATCTGTTACACCATACTGCTGAAATCTGTGGACCTAGTAACTAAGCAGCAGTGTCTCAGCTGGAAAGAGAATTCAGTCATCTCAGTTTTCCAGAGTGGGTAGATCTTCCTTCTGATTGTGGCACATACAAATTGGTTTCCTCCATCGGACCCTTAAAGGCCATAAATCCTAGCTAATAAATGACCACTTAGGGAAGTGAGATATCTCCCACTCAGACCCAAAGGGACAGTTCTAGCCAATGATAAATAAAGGTATATTTAGTGAGATAGAGAACTTTCAAGTATTCCTGATGAAAAGACCAGAGCCGAATAAAAAATTTTGGCTTCTCCTGCCCCCTCCCCCCAGCCTTGTGATTTCATTAATGTGAAGTTCCCTCAACCAATGTGACAAATAACTTTTCTGTAATTTATAGTCTTAAGAGCTTCAGTCAGAGAGGTTAAATGATTTACTTCTCCAGGATCACACAACTAGTATGTGTTATAGGCAGAATTTGAATACTGTTCTTCCTCTGAGGCCAAATATATATCCACTACATCATAACTTATTAAATACAAGGTGTAGCATTGTTACAGTGATCAAAGAGTTAAATTGGCTGAAGAGTTGATATGACTGAAGTAGGCCTGGGCAAAAATTGGCTTAGATCTAAGGATATAAAGACTGATAATACATTTGGCAAATCATGGGAAACTGTGAAGACTTATTAGTCAACATTTATTAACACTGGAGTAAGAAATCTTTTATGTAGTATATACATAAAGGATATATACATAGTAGATGGAAGGTAATCTAAGAAGGAAGGCACAAACAGCTGAGGGAATGGGGAATGGGACAAAACTCCCTGCAGAAAATGTGATTGAGTTTAACCGTGAAAGAAGTTGAAGAAATTAAGTGGCAGAAATGAAGAAGATCCCAGGCAAGGTGATAGCCAGTGCAAAGGCATAGGGATGGGAAATGAAGTATCTATGTCCCAGTTCTTCCTTGGTAGGGAATATAGTAACATTCTACAAATTATTTGTGATTAAGGTGGACTGGAAAAGGGAAAGGAAAAGAAAGAAAATGACAGATGGAGTATAAGGGAACTTGAGGGTTTATTTATTTTTGCTTTTTGGAGGGCAATTGGGGTTAAGTAACTTGCCCAAGGTCACACGGCTAGTTTTTTTGTGTTAAGTGTCTGAGGCCGGATCCGAACTCAGCCTTCTGACTCCAGGGCCAGTGCTCTACTCACTGAACCACCTAGCTGCCCCAAGAGGGTCTATTTTTTAAAAACCTGATAGATGTAAGGAAGTATTTGGAATATTATTAGATAAGATTACAATCACATATCCTGTGTGATGAATAAAGGGTGAGATGTGGTCAGAGGGATCTCAGATTCCATTGAGTACACTGGAATTTTTCAGTGGGAAATAAAACAAATGAGGTAGTCAGTAAGCAGTGTGATTTAATTGCTTTGTTGTCAGATTATGAGAATGTCCAATCATACCTTTGCAAAGAAATCTGATCCAAGATTTCTATGAAATAAGTTGATCTGGTCTGGAGCTGTGATAAAGGATCAACAGAGGCATGGAGGTGAAGGGAGAAAGGAAGAATATGTCTGCTGCTTGGGTGTGGTATTTAATGGCATAAAGATCCCTGCAATGAGGATTTTAACTTGGGATGTAGAATGACTCTTTCCTTTAATGGTCACAAACCAGTTGATGACAGGTCATACAGGCAAGTCCTTGAACTTCCAGGAAACTGATTCTGGAAATGTTGCTTTAACCTGAAAGAATCTAACCAGTTTCCAGTGTTCCCGTAGAAATAATGTTATAAGAGGAAGTGATTTGCACTTACAGTTAAAGAATCTACAACATCATCCATATGGGTACTATATTTCCTCCATGCATTTCACTGCAATGTTCTGAGAGCAACATCTTCCCATGTCAGGCTATATGACATCAGTGTAGTTTTTCCCAAGACAGAAAAAAACTTTTCCATGTTGCTTGCACCAGTTTTGATGTGGATTTGTTGTGCATAAAAGTAATGAAGAAGTTGCCATTTTACTTCATAAGACTCCTTGTTAATGTGGCAACTGAACTAGGTATTAACTTTGAACTTATTTCTACACTCTGCCATCAAAGATTTCATCATGAGGCGATACCTTTCCAGTGCACTGTCTGATGCACATCTGCAAGGGAAGAATGTAATTCTATCTAGTGTAAAAAGGCATTTAGAAATAAAGGCCATATTATTTAAGAAAGTTAGGTTTGTGGCAGCAAAATTCACAAATTATAGAGCAATACTTCTTCATGAAGAAACTAGAAAAGACTTTGGGTATTATTTATACAATAAAGAAGTATAGAACTGAGGAGATAGTATTCTGAGAGTAAGGACTTAAAGCAGTGTCTTGACTTTCATTAATCCATCTTTCATTTCCTTTTCATAGACTAACAGCAAGAGTCATAAAGAATTTTATATGGCTCTCTGCTTGAATTATATGTTGGAATCAATTTTATAACCAGTTAATTAAAAAATGAATAGATACAATGAACCACCAGTAAAAATCTGAACTTTAGATAAGCTTTGTTTAAATGAAAAATGTTCTTTTGTCCCTAGTGCAAGTACAAGAATATAGTTGAGAAAATGTTTTAATGCATTTAATGTATCTTGCCCTTTAAATATGTGTGTATGCCTTTTTAGTCAGCAGTATATCTGAAACTTTAGGACTGAGAAATGACACAGTGGCTAGAGTGCTTAGTCTCAAGTCGGGAAGACTTATCTTCCTGAATTCAAATTTGACCTCAGATACTTGCTGTCTGTGCAACCTTGGGCACGTCATTTCTCTTTCTTTTTTTTTTTTTTGCTTTTTTGGAGGGCAATTGGAGTTAAGTGACTTGCCCAAAGTCACATGGCTAGTAAGTGTGTTAAGTGTCTGAGGCCGGATTTGAACTCAGGTCCTCCTGCCTTCAGGGCTGGTGCTCTATTCACTGTGCCCCCCAGCTGCCCCTTGGGCAAATCATTTCACCCTGTTTGCTTCAGTTTCCTCATCTGTAAAATGAGCTGGAGAAGAAAATGGCAAACCACTCCAGTATCTTTGTCAAGTAAACTCCAAATAGAGTCACAAATATTCAGAGATGACTGACACAACTCAACACCATCTTAGTACTTAAGATAGTTATGTTAAAGAGAATATTAAAATCTGCCTTCTAAGTTAAGCTTATAGTAGCCTTATTTACTAACCCATAACTAACCCTAACCTTATCTCTCTCCCCCCAAAACCTAAATATTGAACGGAAACAACCAATTTCTTACTGTTCAAGTTTGCTTTAAAAGATCAGACACCCTATTTGATCACTGTTTAATCAGTACAATATATATGAAACATTTTATTGAATATGTAGACACATTTTCTAAAGTGTAACACAATAACTAATCACAGAGATCTGAGTGACTATCAGTGTGCTTATACAAAGTTCTTTATCATTCCTACCTTACAATTTTTACAAGATGTGGAAAGTGATGTAACTACCGAGGATCACATAATTAAGAACAGCATCTTTGGAACAACTTTGGCATACCTGGGGGGAGTCATTTCCTCTTGGTGGCTTTCTGCAAAATTGACCTAAGGAGATTGTTTTGCTTTCCTTTTTCTGAATAGAAAGATCCCTGAAGTAATCAGATACTGGACATAAAACTGTTGGCTTTTCTGTGGGGGTTTCTATGCTAAAAAAAAACCTGTCATTAGCTTTTGAGAATCTGAAGGCCTCATTCATTCATTTTATTGCTGTGCTACCTGGAGCAGAGGTCTTATTCTCTGTATTCTTGTGATCCTGGGGGGACAATCAAGCTCTTTGCTAGTCATATAGAAAGTGTTTTAGTCAATGTTCATTGAAATGAATGGCAGGGTAGTGAAACCTGGAGCTGTTTCACATTTACTATGATTTCAAACATTTGGTTTTCTTAGATTCTTAGAGCCAAATTCCAATTTATCAGGATAACAACTGAAGCTGTATTTAACTTCAAGATTCCCCATCAATGTTTTTTCATTGAATTAGGATACTGAAACCATTTTATAATTCCTCCAGGGTTGGGTGGTTCGACTTCTTGATCTAGAATTCTGGTGGCCAAAATGACTATTATTTTAAGGTAGAAAACTCTAAAAAATAAACGGATTCTTCAGATCATGGTTGGAAGAGTGCTTATGTTCATATAGTAATAATGTATAATAAATAATAATAATAGCAATAAATGCCGTAGCAAAGCCTACTATATTCTAAGTATGGTGTGATTAGAGGCAAGATTACTTGGATGTTAAGTCTCTATAAGGTATGTGCCATTTCCCCCTTTACACTATTTTCTTCACTTCTCTACTGGTTCTGCAATAGTCAGCTGGATAACTCAGCAGCATGAGAAACTCCCCTAACTTCTGGAGCTCACCTGGACAGTCTGTGAAATGAGACTCAGGTCAGTAGTTGAGGAGACTCCCTAGGAGAAAGGTGGTATGTTGGGGAGTCAAACTCAAGACAGGGTTGGGAAATAGCTTCCTGCAGAGCTATGAATCTCAGTCTGAGAGGACAATATTTGTGCATTTTTCCATAAGAATCTTAAGTGAGGGGTGGCTAGGTGGTATGGTGAATAAAGCACCAGCCCTGGAGTCAGGAGGACCTGAGTTCAAATCTAGCCTCAGACACTTAACACTTACTTGGGCAAGTCACTTAACCCCAATTGCCCTGACTTCCCCCTCCAAAAAGCAAAAATTAAAAAAAAAAAAGAATCTTGAGTGATAACATGAGTATAACAGTCCAAGTGCAAACTTTTAACTCTCTGTATGCAAACAGATAACAATAATAACAGGCAATATATCCAAGGTACCAAATGAATAGCATCAATAGGCCCTACAGAAGCTCAGAGGAAGGAGGGATTCCATCTGACTGAGACAACTGGGGAAGATTTTGAGGGAGAAAATTAATCATGGGCTCTGAATGAAAGGTAAGACCCATACACAGAAGGTGGGTGATGTGCAAGGAAAGCAGGTGGCAGGTGTAGTGTGAGGTAAATGTTTTTAAATTCCTACTTCTGAATGAAGGACAAGCTGTGGTGGTAGTTACTTTCTGCTGCTTTGTGTCTTTCACAAGATAATGAAACTATAAAGGAACTTAGTGATCATAGAACCCAACTCCCTAATTTCATAGCTAAGGAACCTGAAATCTAGAAAGAAGTGAACTACCGTGTTTCCCCGATAATAAGACACTGTCTTATTAATTTTTTTGGACAGAAAAACACCAGAGGGCTTATTTTCAGGGGAGGGCTTATTTTAATGAACATTGACAGCAATTTTAATAAACAGGTAAATGTGAACAAAAAAAATGTACCTTTATCCAATAAGCAAATCACTGGGGAAGAACAGGATGACGCGCTCACTGCTGCAGCTCTGATTGGATGCAGCTCTGAGCACAGCGTGTGTTTCACAGGGGGGTGGGGGGGACGGTGCATACAGAGGGTACCGTAATGTAGCATGTAGCGCAGGGGATCACCTTCACTACAGTAGCAATCTCAATAGGGCTTATTTTCGGGGGAGGGCTTATTTTAGAGAAATCTTACACAGTAAGGGGAGGCCTTATTTTCGGGATAGGTCTTATTATCGGGGAAACATGGTACCTTAGGTTACACAGCTTGCCTAGCTAGTGGCAGAGCCAGGACTACTAGACTATCTTCTCTCTTGCAGAAGTAGACATTTTAGAGCAGGAAACTACAGATTATAGATTCAGGAAAACTATATCCTTTCTTTCTGACACTTTTTCCTTTGGTGCAGGGGGATCTGTGAACTTGTTTTTAAAAATATTCTGGTATTTCAATATAATTGGTTTTCTTTGTAATGGTATGTATTTTATGCATTTAAAAACATTCTAAGAAGGGGTCTATGACACAAAAAAAAGGTTATCAACCCTTGGGAAGGAGAGAAAAGGAAAATCAATTGTACTTGTGGGCTGAAATAGAAGCTGTCAGAGCCTGAGCCAAATGAAACTTAAAAAGCCAGAGATGTGATAATTCAGACATAGTGTGAAGTCACTTAATAGTTGTAGTACTGGAAACTGCTACTGTAATTGGGGTATACTACCACCAGGTGGGAGCAATATAACAAAGTTAGACACCCTAAGAGGGAAGACACAAACCAAACACACATGTCATTTATTAGTAACAATACTAATAATCATAGTATTTCACATTGGTATAGTGCTTTAAGGATTAATGATTTACTTGCAGCAACTTTGCAAGGTTGGCAAAACATTGTTATCCCTATTTCACAAATAAGGAAACAGGCTCAGAGAGGTGTTTATGTTCATATAGCTAGTGAGATATGTGAGGGGATGGGAGTCTGTCTCCCTGTCCTCCCTTCCAATCAGTTGATGTAAGCACAGAAAGGGGCAGATGACAGAGGTAATGAGATATTAAGTGTCTACATCCTTGGATGTTCAACTCTCTGAACTCCTCTTCCTGATGGATGTGATGTTTCCTACAGGTCTGGGCAAGTAGCTCCACTACCAAGATACCCTTTCCCTTTTGCCCTCTGACAGAGGTATAGGGGCCATACTCTATAAGGTTGATCCCTGCCTTGAATTCTTTAACTGTTCAAAGGGTGTCACTAAGGTTTGCCAATAACAAACTCCACTTCCAATTCAGACCTTTTTCAACAAAAAGATGACAATGAATTTTTTGCACTGCTACATGAATACCTCCTCAGCTCTGTTATTTATCCTCTTTACATCAACTAGCTAGGAGAAAGAAGATACCAAATTCCACCCTTCCTCTCATACATGTATCTCCAAGTATACTAGGTAGTAGCAGAGCTGGGTCTCAAACCCAAGTCTTCAGAGATCCTGGTGGTGTAAGAACAGTAGATCTGGAGTCAATCCAACGTGAAATCAAAGCCCTTATCCCTGCTCTTTCAGAACTACTCTGACTTGAGCTTAGGGAATCATTTTTGGAATTACCTCTTCATGTCCCTTATTCTCCAATGAGAAAGTGTTATTTTCTCACTTGCTTTCTCCCCCCCTTCCCTCCCCCCCCCCCCAGATTACTCTGTACTCTATGACTTAAGTGAAGCTACATATCACAATACCAGATATTTCCAACAGCCTCTAATGGCCCTAGAAGTGAAGTCAAATACAAGCATCCTCAGTTAAGGGAAATATGAGTCTTCTAACAGAGCAAAAGATTTTGAAAACAAAATGTATGTGGAGAATAAGGTTGTTTTATCATAGTAAATGAAAAAGTCTCTTCATTAGAGAAGATATAACTGAGAAACAGGAATGTTAAGAATTAACATTAAGAAGACAATGTGGTATAGTAGTGGACTTCATCAAGAAGACTTGGTTTTGAATCCTACCTGACATATACTTGCTATGAGACTATGGATAAGCCACATCCTCTCTGAGCCTGTTTCCTCCTATAAAATAACAATACCTAGTCTGTACCTCATTGGGTTGTTGGTTGAGTTAAATGAGATAATGTATGTAAAACCAGTCTTAAAGATTTATAAAACTCAGTTATTCTTGTGTTTTAAAATGTAACTTTTGGAAAATCATAATAAGATATCTTGAAATTCAGTGTTTAAAAGGGCCTAAGGTTACTTGCTTTAGTCACATTTGCTTTTTATAATAAAGATATAATGTAATGTAGTATAATAATCAATTGAAAAACATTTTTTAAGTTATTTTAAAATTTGAAATTTGGATACATAGGACCTAGGTTTGAATCCTGGCTCCACTATTGGCTTCCTGTGTGAACCGAGGAAGGCTACTAAATTTCTCTATCCTTTAGTCATCAGTTCTGTAAAATTAAGGGGTTAAACTATATGATCTCTAAGGGTCCCTCAACTCTAAATCTTACGATCTAAATCTAAATTTAAAAAGATTCTAGCATTGAGCCACTTTTCATTCATTTGGGTAAAAGGCACACATTAAAAATACAAATTACAGGGGGAGCTCACTAGGAAGTCAACAAAATATCCTTGTGAGCTGAACTGGCAAAAATAAATCATGGATTTGCAATTTTATTACAGGGTTTATCTCCAATATGGCTTCTTTGGAGTCAAATAAGTTTAGAGTGTTGACTAAAAGCTTAAAAGGCTCTCCCAGTTTCATTATATTTAAGAGTCCAATGTTGAATGGGTATAGTAAATCAGTACTATTCATGTTCTCTAGAATGAATTTTATGATGATGAATGTTTTAAGCAATCATTGAGATTATAATCATAGTTTTTTCTCACATTCATTACATTCATAGAGTTTTGCTCCATTGTGAATTTTCTGGTGTTTAATGAAGTTAGAACCAAGACTGAAGGCTTTTCCACATTCATTACACTCAAAAGGCCTCTCATCAGTATGAAATCTCTGATGTCTTACAAGTTTTCCTCTTTGGCTGAAGGCTTTCCCACATTCATTACACTCAAAGAGTTTTTCATATTCATTTTGCTTATTATGATTTTCTTCCCTATGCATTCTCTGGTGCCGAGTAAATGATGAATACATACTGAAGGCTTTTCCACAATCAGTACAATGATAGGGTTTCTGTGCAATGTGAGTTCTCTGATGTTTAGTAAGATTAGAATTCTGGTTGAAGGTTTTCCCACATTCATTACACTCATAGGGTTTTTCACCAGTATGAATTCTCTGATGTTTAGTAAGATTAGAGTTTTGGTTGAATGTTTTTCCACATTCATTACATTCATAGGGTTTTTCACCAGTGTGAATTTTAAGATGTCGAATAAAAGATGAATGGACACTAAAAGATTTCCCACATTCATTACATTCATATGGTTTCTCACCAGTGTGAATTCTCTGGTGCTTAATGAGGTTAGAGTTCTGGTTGAAGGTTTTCCCACATTCATTACACTCATAGGGCTTCCATCCAGTATGAATTTTTTGATGTTGAATAAAAGATGAGCGTGCATAGAAGAATTTATAACATTCCTTACATTCATACCGAAGTTCTTCAGTGTGAATCCTCTGGTGTCTGATAAGATGTGAGCTCTGACTGAAAGCTTTCCCACATTCTTTACATTCATAGGGCTTTTCTACAGTGTGAATTCTCTGGTGTTTAATAAGGTTAGAACTTTCACTGAAGGCTTTCCCACATTCATTGCATTCATAAGGTTTTTCACCAGTATGAATTCTCTGATGCTTAATAAGATTGGAACTCAAACTGAAGGCTTTTCCACACTCGTTACATTTATAGGGTTTTTCTCCAGTGTGTGTCCTCTGATGATCAATAAGGTTAGAGCTCTGACTAAAGGTTTTTCCACATTCCTTACACAGAAAGGGTTTCAGTCCACTGTGAATTCTCTGATATCCAAAAAGTGTAGAGTTCTGCCTGAATACTGTCTCATATACATTAGATATATAAGGTTTTTCTTCATTATGGATTCTCTGATGGCTAATTAAGTCTGAATTCTTTTTGAAGCTTTGGCCACATACATCACAAAGATGAGGTATCTCTTCTGTAGGAACTCTCAAGTATCTAGGAGGGTTTAAATTCTGACTGAAGCTACTATCAAAATCACTTCCTTCCTGGTCTCTCTCCTCTGTGGAGGCTTTCTTATGAATCAGTATCCCTGGTCTGACCTCTCTTTCCTGGGAAAAGGGTTTCCTTAATTTTTCCCCTGTGAGGTTTTCTAGATCTCCCTCAAATATGCTTTGATATTCAAATGTTTCTTCATACCTAGATTTCAGGGAAATATCCTCTTCAAGTCTTTCTGACATCATGTGCCATAATTCCATTTTTAAAAAAATGTCCAGTTTTCGAGGTGATTTTTTTTCAGTTCTGTCTTCACAATCTGAAACAATAAATATAAAACTCAACTGTTATTCATACCTCATTCTAGAAGAAAGGAAATAGGAAAGGAATAGGCTAATCCAAATGAAACAAATGCCTCCTAATATGATGTAGTATTGATGGGGCTGTTGTGAGACTCAAATGATAAAATAAGGTATGTAGATAATTATATGTCAATTGAAATCAATAATACAACTCAGATTTTTGGATCATTTTCCTCATAACAATCCTTATATGTATTATTATGCCTATTTTATAGATGAAGAAACTGAGGCTCAGTGAGGTTACATGACTTGCCCTAAGGTTATACAACAAGTAAGTGCTAGAGATGAGATTGACCCAGGTCTCACCTTTCTCTAAGTATAGCTTTCTTTCCACTATCACCCCACTAGATCAAGTCTGAGGAAAGAAGAGTGAAGCAGGGAACCAAAGTGGAGTGAGAAATGGTGAGCATAAGAGACAAAGTGAGTCTACACACTAAGGAGAGCCAATGGAAAAAGATGGGAAGTATGACTGAGGGATGAGGAGAAATGGGGAGCTCTGATACGAGCAGACTTCATCAAACATTTCAAAGACATACAAGCAAAGTTGTGTACTAGGTACTAGGATTATAATATGGAACAGATGTAATGAAGATCATCTTTGTCTTCAAGAAAGGGCACTACGAGAAGGCAGTGGAAAGGGAATAGGCTTTTTTATAGCTTCTACTATGTGTCAGGTACTGTACTGAGTACTTTAAACATATATTCTCATTTAAATAAACACATAAAATTTATTAAGCACCTATTATGTGCCAGCCACTGTGCTAAGCAATAGAGATACCAAAAAGAAGAAAAAAAAAGCAAAAGACAGTTTCTACCCTCAAAAAGCTTACAATTTAATAAATTTAATAGGGAAGACAACATTAAAACAAATATGTACAAAGAAAGCTATATAAATAAATAGGAAATAATTAACAGAGGGAAGGCTCTAGAATTAAGAGGGATTAGATAATAATAATAAATTAATAAAATAATAAAAATAAATAATAAAATGATAAAAATCAAGTAAATAAAAGATGGGATTTTAGTTGGGACTTCAGAAAAGCCAGGGAAGTCAGTGGGGGAGTTGAGGAGGGAGAGCATTCCAGACATGCGCAGTCAGGGAAAATTCTCAGAGCAAAGAGATAGTGTGTTAGTTGTGGAAAAGCCAGGAGGCCAGTATCACTAGATTGAAGAGTAGGTGATAGGGAGTAAGAATCCTGGAAAGGTAGGAGGGAGCTAAATTATGAAGGGCTTTGAATGCCAAGCAGAGCATCGCATATTTGATCCTGGAGGTAACAGGAAGCCACTAAAGTTTATTGAGTAGTGAAGTGACATAATTGGATCCTCTCTTTAGAAAAATCACTTAAATGACAGACTGGAGGATGAACTGGAGTGGGGAGAGACTTGGTAGGCAAATCCACCAGCAGGCTATTGCAACAATCTAGGTCAGGTGATGAAAGACCTACACCAGGGTGGTGGCAGTGTCAGAGAAGAAAAGGGGGCATATTTGAAAAACGTTGCAAAGGTGAAATCAGCAGGCCTGGGAAATAGATTGGAAATGGTAGGGAGGGGGAGGCGTTATTTCACTTGTATTTTTTTTTTTAACATTTTGTGGTTTCCTTATTTAATTGTGGAATTTAAATACAACAGTCTTTCCATGGGACCAAAGTGTCCCTTCCAGCTCTAAACTTGTAGGAATCTAAAACACAGTGAATAGAGATTGCAGTGAAATCTCATTTATAGCAGAGTGAGAAGAAAAGTTACAGATGTGATTCAATGTGGGTAAATATAGTCCAAATTTTATTTATAAGATGACAGGCTTTTGAGTATAGACTCCCATCCCATATAAGGAGCAACTGAAAAAGCTGGGGAAGTTTAGCTCGAAAAAGCGTCGACTAAGGTTGGAGGCATGATGATAGGAGGGCTCTTCAAGTACTTGGGAGGCTGTTGTGTGGAAGAAGAATTAGGATTACTTTGTTTGATCCCAGAGGATAAAACTAGCAGCAGTAGGAGGAAGATACAGAGTTAGATTTAAACTTGATGCAAAGAAAAAAAAGCCTAACAATTACAGCTACCCAAAGGTGGACTGTTCTGCTTTGGGAGGGAGTGGACTTGTCACAGGATGTTTTAAAGAAAGGTAGAGTATAATTTTCCTCATCAAATGCCAGAATTACAATGTACAGTTTGAAGCACAGAAGAAATACTTTTAGCTTAAAAAGTATGTCCAGGCAGTTCTCACTGAGACCCGTCATGCAGACTCAATGTGAGACATTCCAACCTGGACCCCCACCATGCGTGAATGCATCTCAGTCCATGTGGGGCAGGCAGGTGTCCAGATGGGCAATGCCTGTTGGAAGCTGTACTACCTGGAACATGACATCCAGCCTGAGGGGTAGATGCCCAGTGACAAGACCCTCTGGGGAGGAAATGACTCCTTCACCACCTTCTTTTGTGAAACGGGCTGGCAAGCATGTGCCTCAGGCTGTCTTTGGGGACCTGGAGCCCACAGTGATTGATGAGATCCAAACTGGCCCCTACAGACAACTCTTCTACCCAGAGAAGCTGATCAATGGTAAGGAAGATGCTGCTAACAACTATGCTTGTGGCTACTACACCACTGGCAAGGAGATCATTGACCTTGTGCTGGATCGAATCGGCAAACTGTCTGACCAGTGTACAGGACTCCAAGGCTTTCTGGTATCCCATCGCTTTGGGGGTGGCACTGGCTCTGGCTTTACCTTGCTGTTGATGGAAAGGCTCTCAGTTGACTATGGCAAGAAGTCCAAGCTAGAGTTCTCCATTTATCCAGCCCCCCAGGTTTCTACAGTTGTGGTAGAGCCCTACAACTCCATCTAGACCACCTACACCACCCTTGAGCACTCAGATTGTGCCTTCATGGTAGACAATGAGGCCATTTATGACACCTGTTGCCGAAATCTAGACATCGAATGTCCCACCTACACCAGCCTCAACTGTCTCATCAGCCAAATTGTCTCCTCTATCACAGCATCTCTTTGTTTTGATGGTGCGCTTAATGTGGACCTCACAGAGTTCCAGACCAACTTGGTGCCCTACCCTTGAATCCATTTCCCCCTAGCATCCTATGCATCTGTCATCTCTGCTGAGAAGGCCTACCACGAGCAGCTCTCAGTATCTGAGATCACCAATACCTGCTTTGAGCCAGCCAACCAGATGGTGAATTGCAACCTTTGTCATGGCAAATACATGGCCTGCTGCCTCCTGTATCATGGCGATGTGGTACCCAAAGATGTCAATGCTACCATCACGGGCATCAAGAACAAATGAAGTATCCAGTTTGTAGACTGGTGCCCTACTGACTTCAAGGCTGGCATCAACTACTAGCCACCCACTGTGGTTCCTTGTGGGGATCTGGCCAAGATACAGAGAGCAGTATGTATGCTGAGCAACATAACAGCCATTGCAGAAGCCTGGGCTCACCTGGACCACAAGTCTGACCTGATGTATGCTAAGAGGGCATTTGTGCACTGGTATGTAGGTGAGGGCATGGAGGAGAGAGAGTTCTCTGAGGCTTGGGAGGACATGGCAGCCCTGGAGAAAGATTATGAGGAGTTGGGCATCAACTCCTAGGAGGATGAGGGGGAAGAGTAGAGTGGCCACCTGAAGCCATTTTACTGTTTGTTGCAAAATCCTTTCGAAATAAACAGTCTCTGTTTTGAAACTAAAACAAACAAACAAACAAAAACATGTCTGGTTTTAGGGAACAGGTAATAAAAATATGGAATTCACTAAAAAAAAGATGATAGAAGCCCTAAATATAACTATATTGATGAAGAGTTTAAATAAATTCAAGAACAATAGATGTGGTATAAAGGTACTAGCTATTGGGGCAGCTAGGTAGCACAGTGAGTAAGAGCACCGGCCCCAGAGTCGGGATGACCTGGGATCGAATCCCGGCTCAGACACTCAGCACCCACCCAGAAATAACTGGCTGTGTAACCTTGAGCAAGTTACTTAACCCAAATTGCTTGAAAAAGAAAAAAGGCACTAGCTATTTCCCTAAACTATGGATTGTATTCTCCACTGCCCAGAGGAAATTTCAGAACAATGAGATCAGGCACACACTTCCTGGGGGAACTTTGCTCCAGTCTGGTCTTCATCACAGGCTATAGCAATCAAATCTAGCTGAACTGAGTCCTGACTTCTCTTTCTTTATGGATTAACACAGCTTCACAGCTTTGCTGTCTCCCCTAGGGCTCTTCTAGTTTCCACATGTAATTGCACAGAATGACCCCAACACCTTCAGGTCATGGAGATCCTTTAAAGTCCCACTCTGAGAGAAAATGTAATACCTCTCAAAACAGTGCATGTCCTGCAAGCCCAATTCTGAAACATAAGAGTAAATGGCTGCAGGTGCAGAGATTCGCAGCAAAGAATGCCCTTTAGAGAAACTTCATAACTATGTTCCCCTTGTTGAGGGAGTTAATTATTTAGGTTCCCAGCAACAACTAGTTTATGTATCTTCTTCCTTCTGGGAAACACCTAGCTCTGAAGAGTTTTGAAATGGATGTTGGAAAGAGTTCCTAGCCCGTCAGAAAGCCAGTCCTTCTGGAGAGAACTTTGGGGAACAGGGAAAATTCAGGGAAAGCTAAAAGAAGAGGCTTATTTCCTGCTTTTCACAGATCATATAGCCCAGGTACAAAGAGCAGAAACCCTGCAAACAGAAAGTTTTGTCTCTGAGGCCAGATGGAATAGGAATCTTAACCTTGAACTGAGTTCAAATCCAATAATTCTCCAGCATTTTGTCCATACAGAGTCCCCTCTGAGCAAGGCCTAGATATCTCCACTCCATCCAGGTGGAGTACAGAGATACACCTGCAAATGTCTTTGACATCTGAAACATACTCCTTCTCCAACCCCAAGATCTGTTCTCCTGGGTGAGGGAAAGAGAACCTAATACTGCAAAGACTGAGTGTACATGGGCTTCTGCATTTGATTGATTTATCATCATGTGTTTGTTTCCAGCTTATCTATTTTCCTTCTGTTGCCAGGTGCTGTCCATAATGTCCCAGGCCTGCTTCTTCACTATTACCTCCACTAGATTTGGGTGTTGACCCCTGTCTTCTTATGTACAATTAGGAAAAAAATCTCTTTACTGGTCTCTCTGTTGTCACTTTCTTGCTGTTGATATTCTTGATTGTTTTAAATGCCTTTATTATTAAACATTCATCTTTTTTCATTTATGGTTAAGCTCTTATTTGCAGGATAAGTCACTCTAGACTCCATCCTGCTCCATTGATCTTTCAAACACATTATTCCATTGTCTTCTTTGTCTTATGGTGAGTCAGAAGTCTTATGTTATTTGAATTTCCTTTCCTTTGCATTCAAAGATCTTTCTATTGATTGCTTGCAGAGCATCTTGTTTTTAAACTGAATTGTTAAATTTAACCACAATGTGTCTTGGAATTTTTTGCAGTCTTGGGGTTTTTTAGAGGCAATTTATGAATTCTTTCAATTGGTCTTTCATTTTCTACGTTCAGGTCTAGGCAGTTCTCTTCTATTACTTCCTGCATTATGGTATTAAGGGTTGGTTTTTTTTGTTGTTGTTGTTCCTGTCATGTTCTTCTGGAAGACCTATGATCCTTACTTTATCTCTAAGCATCCTATCTTTGAGATCTGTATGTATTGTTTGCAAAGTCAATATATTTTCTTTTAATGTTATTGGTTGGTTTTTTTTTTTTTGCTTCTCTTCTTTATTTACATTCCCAGTATATTGTTCTATCTTTTTTTTTGTGAGAATTTCTTTGGTGAGAATTTCCATCACAGATTCCAGTTTTTCTATTCTGTCCATTATTTTTGCTGTGCAGACCATAAGTTTTGCTCTTACAAGTCTCATTTCTCTTTTGAACCACTCAGGAACTATGTATTGTCATTCCATTTTCTCCTACACAAGGTTTTCTGTCTCATCAAGCATTGGATCGTTTTCCTTTGTTTTGCAGTATTAATTCACAGATACTTGAACTCATTTATTAGACCTGGAAGCCATATTTCTTTTTACTGTTAATGACTTCCCTGTTCATTTGTGTGTTTATGTTTAAAGTCTTTGGTTTTTCTTCTTCCTGATATCTTTGGTAATTTCAGCTCCTTTTTTACCTTATTTTATTTTCCTCTAATATTTAATTTCTGAGGCTCTGATTCGCTTCCCTCTAATGGTGGTTTCCTTCAGGGCTGAATCTCAAAGCATCTCAGCTTCTTCCGATGGAATACCAGCCTAGGTCTCTGCCCTAAGTGACTTTTGGATGGACAAAACTGGCCCCAGCTGGGTGCTGAGTACTTTCCCTCAGGCTTAGTGGAGTGTCACACAGCCCAATCCCCAGTTCCTCAGTTCTATGGTTTGGCACTGGCAGTTCAGAGACCTGCCATGCTGATACTACGAGGTTGATTTTTGTAATTTAGTTTCTGAGACTTGGGGGTGGAGGTGGAAGTGGAGGTAAAGGTGGGATATGGTGCCTATTTCCAGCCCAGACACATATCTTGTCCCTTTTCCGTTCCTGTCTCTCCTTTGGAGATTTTGTAGCACAGAACACTGCCCACCAGACCACTGGCTGTATGACCCCAGTGAGCTTCCAGAATCTAGCACACTGCAAAGACATGCTGGCAATCTAGCCTAAGCAAATTTCTACAGTCTAGAACTGAGATCTCCATGACACTGGAGAGAGAGAGGACAGACCAGGGTGTGGGATTGAGTTTTGTTAGTAGTCTGAGTGGGTCAGCTAATGCAGCCTTGTTAATGCAGCTAATGCAGCCTTGTTGTCAATGGCACTGAGTGTGGGAGAGGGGAACTAAGTGAGTTCAATGTAGTTAACAATTCATCAGTTTGCTTTTTAATCTTCTTTTGGATTCTGGGTATCCTAAATCATGAAGACAACTGAAATTACTTTATTTTTGGCACATAATTTCAGTTTTGGAGAGGTCAAGGGGATCAGAGAAAATGTCTAATCCTCCATCTTGTTTATCCCATTGACTTAGATTTCTGCTTATGACTGTCATATGTGTGAGCCTTCCTGTAGGCATAATCAAAAGTATGTATTTATCAACTAACAGATATCACATCAGTGTGATTATTACATGGGATTGTAATTGAGTATCTCTCTCTCTCTCATTATATCTTTATCTCTCTATACATAGATGGGTAGATAGGTAGATAGATATGACCGATTGCAAGTGCTCCAATGTGAGTCTGTGGAGTTTAGGACATAGAAGGAAGAGGCACAATTGGGAGAGGTTGGAAGCTTAAGAACATCCTTTATGACCATAAAGAAGGGACAATTACACATAAATGGAAACTTGCTTTTTGAGTACAGTAACTCAGGAGGCTACAAAGCCCAAGAATGAAAACCTTATGGTCACATAATCTGGAAGGCAGGTAGATAACTGGGGAGAACAAGGAAGAGCCTGGTCACCAGAGAGTAATCCACATGGAATTAATTCATCCCCTGGACTAGGCCAAGAAACTATGGGAAACAGAAAGAACTTTTGTCTCCAAAGGAAAAAGACTCAACTTCTCCACTGTACATGGAGGAAGGAAACAGCAGGGAATAAAAGCACCTTACTGAGGAAAACAGACAAAGCCACATTGGGACCCCAGTAGCAATGCTGTCTCAGGTAAAATAGAGCTGACCTGGGACTCAGCTGTCAGAGGTTCAGCTGTCAATTGCTTGTTCTTCTGGGATCCCTTAAGGGGATAGACAGAACCTAGGGAAAAATGCAGAGCTAGGAAAAGAAAAACCAGTACAAGGAAAATCAGCCTCACTAGCAGTCAATAGTTCTCAATTAATATGGTTTCCAGATCCTCTACCCCTTTGGTTGACCTCCTCAGGAAATACTTTGATATTGGGATTGAGGGTCAGGAAAATTCCCACCTTTTGTTCAAAGTCCAAGTCAGACACTTACAGCCTGGGCAAATCACTAAATCTAGCACAGTGGATAGGAACTCAGGAAGACCTGAGTTCATTCTTTTTCAGACAGTAACTGTATGATTTTTACCTTTAACTTGTCTGTTTCCTCATCAGTAAAATGGAAGGAACCTCTCTGAGACCCCTGACTCGTGGGATTTTGATATTCCCATTGATGACTACTTTAACATCATGATCACACATTTCCTTAACCTCCTAACTTTAATGGTCTCCTTCTATATTCTACTCCAGAAATAATAATATAGAGGGAGAAAAAGTTAATGCAGGGTAAACAGAAAAAAGTGGTAAAGGGCAACTGCTTAAGAAGGAAACTGGGAGAACAAGGAAAAATGGTGGTAACTAATGGAAGATGAAGAAACAGTGTGAGGGTAATGATGTATCAGGAAGATCATGATAAGGTAATATTGCAAGGTGTTCTTGGGGAAACTATCACAGTGTGTTGGGAAACAAGAGTTGCAATACTGTGTGAATAATGGAAAGAGAGGTCAAAACAGAAAAGACTGCAGCAGAAAAGATGGCAGAACGGGAAGAGAATATGTGACAATGGAAGGAGGTAACAGGAACTAAAGAGAGGCAATATGTTGTTGTACAAAGACTATTGTACTTGGAATCAGGCAACCTGGGTTCAAATCCTAGCTCTCAAAACTAGCTGAATGACCTTTGATAAATCACTTAGTGTCATTTTTTTAAATTGTAAAGCAGGGATAATAACCCTCTACCAAATTCTTATTCTGATGCTCCAGTATGACAGGAGTCCAGGTAACCCTGGGCTCTTGAGAGATATGCAAGCAGAGTAAAAGCTTAGGCAGTTTCTCTAAAATAGGAAGGCTGGAGGTAGAGGCCCAGTGATGGACTATAAATTTGTGATGAGTCCCAGCCTTTGGAGAGGTCCATCCCTAGCCACAGGCTAATTTTTTCTAGTCATAGAATTCCTTTAGGATCATATTCTCCATCATCATTGAGGGGTTGTGAAGTATTAGTGGAAGGAACAGCTACATCAGTGAAATAATAGAACTCTGAACTGATGTTTAGACCTTACAGTTATTTTTGTGGTTTTTTTTTTTTGCAAACCTTAAAAGTACTACAGAAAGCTGAGCTTTTATTATTATCTCTTTGTAGACCATGAAAAGGGATTAGTACTTTACAAAGCTGAGGTCAAGGCTGAGTACCAGGTGAGGATTCATTGACAAGAAGGGATAATTAACTGATGCTGTCTTCAGAGACTTTGGGGGGCTGGGGGTGGGGGGAATGTTACCATCTCCATCTTCTTCCCTTTCAAGAGCCTTTACTGTTGAGCACAGCCTGGGATCCAGAGACCACTGGGAACAAAGAAGGTATAAGGAGGCCAAACTGGGCTAGGAGGCCAGAAATCATCCCTCAGGGTATGGGGTACGTGAAGAGGAACTCAGTATCTCTTACATTCATAACTGAAGAGAATGGGGAGGAGGAAGCCCAAGGAAATGAGGAGGCAGGGTAGGGTCTGCCTATCCACTTCAGTGTCCAGCTCCTATCCACTAGAGAAAGAAGTTGAGTTCTTAGAAACCACAGGCAGTTCAGGAGAGAGAGTTCCAGGCCTCTGCAAAGTTACAGTAGGGTCTGTGCCAAGTCCCACATCAGTTTCTAAAAGTTCGTGCAAGTGTCCCCAGAAGCCCTAAGCCCGCGGTCTCCTTGTGGACTCAGAATCCCTGACTTAGAGGGGCCCACACCTGCCCACGCCCCCAGCAAGCGCTCCCCCTGAAGTCTAGGCGGGGGCGGGGGGGGGGGTAGCCCACCACTGCCCCAGGCGGCCCACCCCATGAAGTGCCCAGTCCTCCTTGCCTAGGTGAGCAGCTCCATTTACCCGCTCTGTATCATGTTTGTACATCATTATTTGACCGGTCTCCCCCATTAGAGCGCGCGCTCCTAGGGGGTAGGGGCTGCCTTTACCTTTCTTTGCATCAGCAGGGCTTACCCCGTGCCTGGCACACAGTTGGCACTTACTAAATGCTTGCTGACTGGACATGGCATCAAGCCTGAATCTGCTTCCTCTCTATAACTTCCACTCCCGCGCACGAAGGCCCTTCAGACACTGGGGAGGGGTCAGCAAGTTCAAGCTCTCCCACCCTTCAGCCTTCCGTTCCCCAGGTCAAGCAGACACCCTCCTACCCAATCCCTCCAGAGGCCTGGTCTCCGCCCCCTCCCATCCCGGCCAGCCTCTCAGAACTCTCCTGGAGAAGCCCCAGCCGGCGGGAGGCCGCTTTTTTTCGCTCCTGAGAGGCCCAAAGTCGCAGGCGAGTCGCCCTTGGGCGAGCATAGCAGGGGCTGGGGTTGCTGTATGAGTATTGAGGTTAGTGAGGAGCAGTTCTTCCCTTCGATTGCCCTCCCTCCCCACCCCAGTCCCGTGACCCTTCTCGGCCTCCGTCCCACCACGAGGGCTCCGCCTACCCCTCAGGCCTCTGGGCCGAGAGCCGAAGCACTCACCTTCTCTTTGGTGCACGCCGGGGTAGCTCTACGCGCGCCAGCCTACACAAACCTCCCTGTCGGAAGTGCTCTCTAGCCCAAACCGGATGAGGACAGCCTGCGCTCGGGGCTTCTCTAGGCCGCCAGGGAGATCGCCTCCTCCCATCTCTGTGATTGCACCTCCTTCCGTCTTGCTTCTGCGCCTTTTCTTCTTCAGAAATCCGGTTCAGCTCTCTGATCACCCAACTTGCTCTATTGTCACTCAAATGGAGTCCGAGGCTTGGGTTCGAATCCCAGCTCTGGCATTTATCGATCTGGTGACCACGGGCAAGGGGCTTTCCTTTTCTAGGCCCGCCTCAGTTTCTTCCTCTGTGAAGGGGGTTTTAAGGGCCAGGGTGGCTCTTGAGCTTACAGTGGCGAGCCAGACTTCTGTTGTATTTCATGCCTGGGGATGAATTGGTCAGTGATGGGCCGTGGTAGCTTCCCTTTCCTGCGAGGCAGTCCTAGGCTCAAGTTGTGCCCGGGAGGGAGCTCCTGGACCCCCATTTATTGGGTGAAATGGACATGACAGCAAAGCCAATTATAATTTGATAGGAGTGTTTATTAACCGTGGTGACTGAGTCTTCTGAAAGGTATACTTTTATAGAGCTAGGTGTTGCTAATCAACAAAATGTGGTTCCAAGGGGGGGTACCATTTCTAGTAAAGTCTTGGGTACCTAACAAGAACAAACTTGTATCTGGGGTATGTTTCTAGCAACACAGGTGAAACGTTCCCTCACTATTATGGCCTATTAGGTGGTTTCCAGGGACCCTGGTAGGAGTCCCCTTCTAGCAGGTTTAGGGGGCTTTGGTGTATAATTTCTGATGGGCATTTCACTCCCCCCTTTTTCTTGTTCATAGTTGAAACTCAGACTCAACTGAGTCCAGGGGAGTTTTCTTGCACTAGGGCTGTGGTACCCACTGCTGCCAATCCTGCCATACCAAGGCCAACTAGGATAAGGACTAATATGGGGGCTGCCAGCAAAAAGGTGTTCCTGCATACAAGTAGCCAGAAGTTAAACTCAAGTCCAAGGCTACCAGAGTGATGCCCAAGTCTGCAGGGGTGATGGTAATGGGTGAAACAGGGGGGCCATCTGGGATTTGATGGCCACCAGGAGGTGGGTTGAGGAACAAGGCCCCAGGGTCCCTTCGTGTGACATAAAACCTGATTCCCCAAGTTTTCCACTTTTCCAATCCTGTTTGGTCCAATCCTAAACCCTGATGACAACTGGGTTACATGACTTAAAGGTATTACAATGAGTCCAAGAGTACAAGGTGGAAGCATAGGAGTTGGAACTGGCCAAAGGCAGGAATGCCAGGAACAGGAGCTGTCAGGACAGTCTCTTAATCTTCAGTTGTAAATCACCGGCTGGCTCTGTTACCCACAAGGCTGGTGGGTCAGGAGGAGCCATCACCTTGATGTGTGAGGGGTGGATCCAGGCTTTTCTTCCGGCCACCTTAACAGTAGAGTAGTCTGGTACACCACTCGAACTTTGTCCTGGATGTCTCGGAGAGCTTGGAGGATCTTAAGAAGTAAATCATTAACAGTCATACGTAACAGCAATCGTCCCCCAAAATACAATAGGAGGTGGGGTGCCGAACAGAATTTCAAAAAGGGTAATGAATTTTTATACATGTGCAATCCGTTACAAATATTAACACTTGTTTAGATGATGGAATAACTACAAATTCATATTAAAACAGCAAGTTCTTTTCTGCTTTACAATTTGTTGCATCAATTTATCAAGAAACATGTCTTGCAAGTGGAGGTTTTAGTGGATCTCTTAGAATCACACTAGAGATTTTAAAAATTTCTTCTAAAGGTATTTTCCCTCTTCAAAACAGTTTCAAGATTTATAAATGATCACTAAACTTCTGTGAAGGAAGTTAATTGAAAACTTTTAAATTATAAGCAATTTGCATAATATTCTAATTCTAGATGAAAAATAATATTAGATTTTCCAATAAGCTAACATAAAAAGCTCACATCTTTTATTGATTACTTGCTCTGATCATAGAAACCTGTTTTGAAGAAAAAAGGCAGGGACATGTGACATTCCAAATATGCCAGGAGAAAACAGATATTCCATCTCATGCAGCATCTGTTCCATTTCATAGCTAGACTCAGGAATAGGTGGGAAACATTCCTTTTCAAAGGAACCTCGTGGCTAAACTGAGCCAGGAGGGATCCCATCCCAGACAGAGGCTAAGATTGTTCCTTCCGCCTTTACCAAATACAGACTTCCACCTGTTGACAGTACAGGATCACATTCCTCTGAGTAGCTAGTGGCATTTTCTCTCAGACGCTGATTTAATGCAGACAACTATACCCAAATTCAGACTTAAAATAAAATTTAGTTGTGGTCCCAAGTGCTTTTTACCTTAAACAACAAGCTTCACCAATTACAGCTTAGAGCCAGTTATAATTACTTTTATTCTCATGGGGCTGCAATAAATAATAAAAATGTATCAGATCTTATAATGTAAGGAATTCCTTTTACCATCCTTCTAAAATATAAATGCCAATTTATAAAAATCCTTTTTGATCTTTGCAACTTCTTAGCAAGTTAGGTTTATTTAAAACTTCCTTTCTCAGGCTGAATGACCTTGCCTGGAAATAGTTTCTAGAGGATTTAACAATTTTACAACATAAGGAAAATTTACATGAATTGTAAGCAGGAGAGACTGCTCTGAATGGGCAGAACTAGTCAAACAAATTTTCATACAGTAATCAATAAACAATTTTAGGTTTTAACATTAAAACATTGGCCCAAAATAGCTTAGTTAACAGTTTTACAAGTTTTTCTAAATAGCAGATATACATATTTAAAGTAACATTACTAATCTTACACAATTTTCTCCTCACTCAGGTTTTACAATATACAGTGTAGAAATACAACAATAATATAAACTGCGAGATGACATGAATTGCATTTCCAAATTACATATAAGAATGATTGATCTTACCAAGTGAAGAGGCTAGTTGACTTCTGACCTCATTTTCTCCTCTCTTTTTCTCATCTCCCCACTTTACAGATGAATTGAGACTCAGGGTTAAATGATTTATTCTAGGTCACACAACCAGTCAGTACAGAGTTCCAAACACACTATTTCTTACTGACAAGCTTTTTCTCACTTTTCTGATTTTCTCTCTTTCGTCTTTCTCTTAGCTGTACCTCTCTGTTTTTTTTTTCTCTTTTTGCTCTATATTCTGGGGTGTTTTCTCCCTGCTCCATTGTTTTCCAGGAGTCCTTAGCAACCTTCTTTAATTCCTTGGCGCTAGAACAAGCAAAGTGATTATTTGCAGCAAGGGAGAGATCTCTTAGATGGTACTTAAGTTGGGGCTTCATGGTACAGAGTAAACTCTGTATTTCAGGGGAAAACCCTCCATTTTTCCAAACTCATCACACTCAAAGCACATTTATCAGCTTATACTCTATCAAATAAACCTCTATAAATGCTTAGCTGTAGCAGACCTTGGTTATGGGGTGGTCGATTCGCCTGGAGCATTGAGAAGAGGGTTTGGGAAACTTGAAGTAGAAACTTCAGGCTCTGCTTACTTAGTGGTGGACTTCAGGGTACCTGGGGATCTAAAACTTGCTGATGGGAGCTAGACCAAGTACCCCTTTACTAAACTATTCAGGCTGTGGAAAGAATATAATTTTAGGCTGAATAGCTCAGATCTAACACACACTTTAGTAGCTCAGATGTATCCCAGGCTTAGTATATGGGATAATAATTTACTTGTATTTGTACCTTTGTTTCACAAGCTTCTTTTCCCTTGTCTAACTATTCCCATGTCATTCAGAAAAATGTTCTATTCCAGGGATTTAACCTTTCAGGTAGGCAGATGACAAGCCCGTATAGCTCTGATGTAGCTACTGTACCTTCCCCCCTTTTTCTTTTTTTTGGAGGAAATTAACTCAAATTAACTTCACTGCAGCCCTAGCTCAGTTACAGCCAGGACAACAGGGAGAAAAAATCTTAATGGTTCAAACCTCTTACTGTCTCAGCTCTGTCAGAGCTGGATGACAGGGGAGGGCTTTGTAGCCCTAGCTAAGAAGAACTGGGACCACAGGGAAGAGAATCTTAGTGGAATTTTCTTTTTGACTTTTTACTCAAATAAACTTTTCTTAGGTGTTCATTCCTTTAAAATTTCAGATCTACTCCAAGACTTTAAGAGAAACTGCTTCTCATAGAACACAGATAATACAACTCTTTACCAGTAACAATCATGGTCTTAATTTTAAACTTTGAAATAAAAACAATTGAATAACCAAGCTGGTGACCTTAAACTTCAGTTTTTGTAGTGCCAAATAGTAACCAGAATGAATTCAGTTACCTGGATCTATATTCCCAGTGATGTTGCACAGTTCTCTTTCTGTGACCCAGGAAAGGGTTAAGTGTTAGTCCTATTTCAAAGTGCAGCTTGGAAACCTACTTCTCTTTGATCATTGAGGTGACCCCTTTTCCCTTAGATAGATTTTAGGGGAGAAATTTCCCATTCTATCTCTGTCCATTTGTCTTTCTACTTCGAGAACTTTGGCTGGAGTTCAAAAAGTAGAAGGAGAAATGGTTTTCTGCCAACAGCCATTGCTTAAGAGATTATTAATCTTTCTAGCACAGGTACAGCATGTCTTACACTTGGATGCTTTTGGCTTACAGGGTGGCAGATTTAGAAATTTCTTTACATAATCATACAGACAGGATATACACAAAATAACACAACACACAAAATACACTCCAGCAGCGTTTTTGTCTCTCCGATGGCCCCTTGCACTGAGATTTTTGGATTTTGAAAGTTCACTCCCTCCCCTTGGGGATCCCAGGTGGAGCAACCAGAACAGAGCGACTGTTGGCAGTTTTCCCAGGTAGGCTCGTCAGATCTCAGGGTGGAGGGGGAAGAGCCCTGACGGGGTGGTTGAGTCAGGGGATGGAGAGCTGGCAGGAGACTGAGCTTTTGATCTTTGGCAGTGGCTCCCTGGGCTGAGACTCCAGGCTGAGAAGGACTCAGGTTCCTGGTCCTCTCAAGAAAGCAATACAAGCCTGGGGCCGAGGAACATCTCTCAGTGGCTGCCCCCTAGAATCAAATTGCTTTCCAAGGCTCCGGTCCAGCTGTCTTTTAATTAAGGTTCAGTGCCTAGTGACAGAACACATAAAGAAAGGGTTAAAGCTACAGCTAGTAACAAACACACAGAATGCATAAACCTAAAAAAAAAGCAGGTAATTAAAGTTAATACATAATGAAAAGGCACTCTGTCAGCGTCCTGACCTTGGAGGCCAGTAGGGGCTGTAACACAGTGTCCAGTTTAGCCTCCTACTCTACCTGGGGCCAAGGCACGTCTCTCAGTGATCACCCCCTAGGCATTTTTACACTTCATGAGTACTCACCTAAAAGAACACTCTTGGATCGAATTGAAAGAATTTAGGAAGGACTCAGGTTTCTGGTCTGCTCAGGTAAGCAATGGGAGCCAGAGCCGAGGAACCCCTGGGGCCACACACCCCTGGGGCAAATTGCTTTCCTGCTCTCCCGGGAGCCTGGCCCAGCTGTTGGTTAATGCCAAAGGCAACCTCGGTGGGACCTCCAAGTGAAATGGACAAATGAAATGGGTGTGACAGCAAAGACAATTATAATTTGATAGGAGTGTTTATTAACCACTTATGCATTCATGATGCAAAAGCAGAGTTGAATAGAAAATTTGACATTCAGGCACAAGAAGCAAGAGAAGCATGAGAAGGTAAACAGGGAAAAGAAATCATAAGGAACTTATCAAAGCTGAACTATTTACATTCTTACATGCAAAAACAATAATTGTAACTTATGAAACTTTTCTCAGTATGAGAATAGTTGAAGGGAATATAAATGTGTGTGTATGTATACATACATATATATCTATATAGGAGGGTATATGGGCATATGAATACTTTTGTGAGTGTGTGTATATATGTGTACAGGTATACATAGACAGAGGGCACAGGATCAATTGAATAGGAAGAGATGATACTTAAAAGGTGAAATTGAGAGGTGAGAGAGGAATATAACTAGAGGAGATGGGGAGAGACAGAATGGGGTAAATTATCTCATATAGAAGAGGCAAGGGAAAACTGTTACAATGGAGGGGAAGAACAGGAAGGCAAAAGGGAATGAGTCAACCTTATTCTCATTGAATTTGGCTTAGGGAGGGAATGACATACACACTAAATAGGGTATCTCACCCTACAGGAGAGTAGGGAGCAAGAGGATGAGAGGGGGGATGATGGAGGGGAGGGCAGGCTGGGGGGGGGAAGGGGAGTTGG
>NW_027186078.1:245993-267502 GCF_028583685.1 Petaurus breviceps papuanus | reverse complement strand
GGGGGGGGGAAGGGGAGTTGGGAGCACATACTTTTGAAAAGGACAGCATCAAAGTAGAGAATAGAACAAATGGAGGGCGGGATAGGATGTAGGGAAATATAGTCAGTCTTTCACAATATATCCACTTTGGAAATGTTTTGCATAGCTATACATGTACAACCTATATTAAATTGCTTATCTTCCCAGTGAGGGTGGGTGAGGAGGGAGGAATGGAAAGAATCTGGAATTCAAAGTTTTAAAATCAAATGTTAAAAAAAATTATATATATATATATATAATTATTTTTTTTTTACATGCAACTGGGAAATAAGATATACAGGCACTGGGGCATAGAGATCAATCTTGCCCTACTGGAAAGTCAAAGGGCAGATGGGGGAAGATATAGGAGAGAGCAGATTGGGGCAGGGGGTATTCAGTGGGATCAGTTTTGGGGTGGTGGGTAGGGGAAAGATGGGGAGAAAATGTGTAACTCAAAATCTTGTGGAAATGAATGATGTAAGCTAAAAATAAACATAAAATTTAATTTAAAAAATTCTTCTCATAATATGGTTAAATGTATATGGAGAACATAAATTTGAGTGATATAGAGACCCTGAGTTGAGATTCTTCTAAAACATATTTAAAGCTGGTCATACTTTTCTCAAACAGTCAAAACTTATGTTTTGGCTCCTTGCAACATGTATCTGCTAGCTTTAAGGGAATAGACAATATGAATTTATATGTCACCTAGCCTGTTTGCCTCCTTTAACCAAACTTTCAGGTCGACAAAAGTCAGGAAATGTCTATCATTTATTTATTTAAAAAGTTCAGAACCCTTGTGGATTTTAATCTGGGGGTGGAGAGTAGGAAGGGGAATTGGAGGCTAGGCATCCTCTTCCTTCCTGGGTATTTCCTTGTCTCCTCAGCTCTGGGTGATTACCATGGAGCAGAACGGTCACACTATCTCTGGACGATGGCAAGGGTTCAGCTCCCCAGCTCACGATTCCAGTGCTTTCACAATAGCTTCATTGACTTATATCTGGATCTGAACCTTGGCCCAGGCTGCCTTATCTGATGCCCCTGACATGTGTGAGTGCACCTTTTCCAGGTTGACTCTGGTAGCAGCCAGGTCCAGCATGTCCAGAGCCAAGGCTTCCTCTGTCAGCAGCTGCACCAAGGAATCGGCATTCACTGTGACAGAACCACTGCTCACAAAATACTTGGTGGTGGTGCCATCCTTGGTGTGCATGGTCACCACGCTGAGCTTCAGCACCTGCAGGGTGGGCATGTGGGCAGTGAGGATCCCAAAGGCCCTATTCTGGGTTAGGACATCCACCTGCTTCACATTGGCCTTGTTGAAATACACCTGCACTGGGGAGGCGAAGGTGAAGGAGTGAAGGACATCTGGCTGGGGATGGCGGGGGCCAGAGGGGCCAGGACCCAGGCTTGGTGCAGCAGGTGGAGGCTGCAGCAGTGGAGCAGGGCAGTGGGCAGCATGGCGGTGGTGGTGGACAGGCCAGGTAGCAGGAGCAGGGGAATGGGCTGCTGGGCCAAGGACAGAGAAGTGGGCTGTGCAAGGCTATCATTTATTTTCAATATCTTGTCTACTGGTAAATTTCCTACTGCCTACAAATATCCCCATGGCTCCCCCAAATTGAAAAACCCTCATCTGTTTCTTCTATCCCCATAATTATAATCCTATATGTCTCTTCTGCCCTATTTGTCTCAACTCCTTGAAAAAGTCATCCACTTTCTCTCCTTTCATTGTCTTAACTCCTTATAATCCTGCTACTGGCTATAACATTCCACCCAAACTGCTCTTTTTGAAGTTGCCAATGATCTTAGTTGCCAAATCCAGTGGCCTTCTCTCAACCCTCATTCTTCTTGACCCCTCAGCAGCCTTTGACACTGTAGGTCACCTTCTCCCTAACACTTTATTCTGTCTAGGTTTTCAGGATACCACTCCTGGTTCTCCTCCTATCTGATCACTCCTTCTCAGTCTCCTTTGCTGAACCCTTTTCCATAAATGTCCCTCAGGGTTCTGTCCTGGGCTCCCTTCTCCCTCTACACTATTCCAATTGGTGATCTCATTATCTCCCATGGATTTAATACTATCTCTGTGCTGATAATTCTCAAATCTATCTATCCTGACCTAAACTCTCTAAGACATTTCTCAGGTCTCTCTTGAGTTGGGTCTCAATCAGGTATTGAGGTAAGCATAAAGGCCTGGGGTCTCAACTGAGCAAGTTGGGAGTGGTAGCAATTCCCAAATGGCTCTTGGGGTTGTAGAACTACTGAGGGCAAGTGGTAGGGTACCAGCACCAAAGAGGGCTCATCAGATCTATATTCATAGAAGGAACCATCTCCAATGAATGCCAGTAATGTTCCAATTTTCTAGTTCTAAGGGATTTGGGGGATAGTGATTGGCTTGATAGAACATTGAGGGGAATGTTGTGACTTGTAGTGATCCTAGGGTTTCTAGCTGAGTCTTACCTCTCCCAGGTCTTCAGTGCGCATCCTGTTATATCCCGCATGTTCACATAAAGGAGAAGGTAAGCCAGGGGAAATGGAGAAAGGCACAGCTTTATTGGCAAGACAGGTGTGTTATTACATCTCTCTTACATCTCTCCATAGTCCCCTCATGCTCCAGCCCTCAAATCCCCCAAAGTACACTTGCAGAGCTCGTGGACAGCTCTTGAGGGAAGGCAGGGGGCCAATCAGAGAACAGGGAGAATGTGTCCAGAGCAGCTTGCATACTCCTGCACACTTACCCTTTGCCCCCGAGATAAACTTCAGGGTAACAGGGTATTTTTCGTGACAGCACACAATCTGGATGCCTCAGCACTTCCTAGAGGTCAGGGCCCCCTGACCTCAGATAAGATCAGCACATACTGCCGAGTTCTCTGTTTCCAGACCTGAACTCAGAGACTGCCTGAGGCCCTTGAGGGGCTGCAGACCCCAACAGGGTAATATGAGAAAGCTTATCTTTCTTACCTATGCTTAGAATGCAGAAATCTATTACTTGTAGTAACTAGGGTACTAAAAAAAGGTCCTCAAATGTGTTTTGTGCCAAAATGAATAGAGCACCATCCCTGGAATCAGGAGGACCTGAGTTCAACCCAACCTCAGACACTTAACACAAAACTAGCTGTGTGACCTTGGGCAAGTCACTTAACCCCAATTGCCTACCTTCCCCCCTCAAAAAAAAAAAAGAAATGTAATACCTAATATCTTTTAGAAAGTACAAAGGATTCCCTAATCTCCAACTAAAAAGATGCAAATTTCCAGCCTTTCTACTTGGGGCTTTAGTAAATTATGAGATCAGTTAGGGTTGCCAATTAAGGGTAATAATTTTATTTGTACCCACTGGCTATATTTAAATACCAACAAACATTTATAAAGCACCTTTTAATGCACCATAGCCATGGGGAGGAGGCAGAAAGATTAAATAAAATGTTATCCAAACCACTGTGCTACTGACATTACAGTAGTCAGTGAGTCAAACAGCATTTATTAAGTGTCTACTAGGTGTCAGGCATTATTCTAAAGCACAGTCTAGTGGGGGAGATAACATGAAAACAACTCTGTACAAACAAGTTATTATATATTGGATAAATTTAGGGTAATCTCAGATGGGAGGAACTAAGATTAAGGAGGCTTCTTGTAGAAGGTGGGACATTAGCTGAGACTTGAAGGAAGTCAGGGAAACCAGGAGGGAGAGGTGAGGAGGGAGAATACAAGAATGGATGTGGTTAGTGGGGAACAGCCAGTGGAAATGCCTGGAGTACAAAGGAGTGTTTTGTGGGAGGAGCAGCAAGGAGGCAGTGTCAGTGGATTGTAGACTATATGGAGGAGAGTAAAGAATAGAAGGCTAGAAAGGTAGGAAGGGGCCAGGTTATGGAGGGTTTTAAAAGCAACACAGAGGATTTTATATTTCATTCATTGAATAGGGAGGTGACATGGTCAGGCCTTCACTTTAGGAAGATCAATTTGACACCTGTTTGGAGGATGGATTAAAAGTGGGGAGAGCCTTGAATCAGGAAGTCCAACCATCAGGCTATTGCAGTAGTTGAAGTGTGAGATGATGAGAACCTGTACCAGGGGGTGGCAGTGTCAGAGGAGAGAAGGGGGAATATATGAGAGATATTATAGAGGTAGAAATGGCAGGACTTGACCACTGATTGAATATGGTAGGATGTATGTGTGTGAGAGAGAGAGTGAAGCATAGAAGATGACACTTAGGTTGGGAGCCTGGGTGAATAGGAGAATGATAGTACCCTTGATAATAATAAGGAAGTTAGGAAGAGGCATAGGTTTTAGTGGAAAGATAATGAATTCACTTTTGGACATGTTGAGTTTAACATGTTTATGAGATATTCAGTTTGAGAAGTCTAAAAGGCAGTTGCAGATGTGAGACTGAAAACAGGGAGAGAGGTCAGGGCTGGACAAACAGATCTGAGGGTCATCAGCATAAAGATGGTAACTAAAACCATGGGAAATGATGAAATCACCAAGTGAAATAGGGTTGAGGGGGTAAAAAAGAGAACCCATGACAGAACCTTGGGATCTGCCCCTTTAGGGAGTGTGTACTGGGTGTGTGCTTGCCAGTGGACCTAAATGGCTCCCAAGGAGAGAGTGAAGCTGGTGACTTTGCAAAACCTTCCCTCACTTAAATCCAATTCTCTAGGAAGTCATGACATCACCTTCCTGATGTCATGGTCCTTTTAGAGAATGAAGGACAACTGGGTGAAGATCAAGCAAAGGAGATAGCAGAGCAGACAGGTAGAAAGACAATGAAGAGAGAACAGATTAGGAAAACCTAGAGAGAAGAAAGTATTCAGGAGAAGAGGGTGATTGATGACAGTGTTAAAGGTTACAGAGAGGTCAAGAAAGATGAGAATTGAGAAAAGGCTGTGAGAATCATGCTCACTCCAGAAAGAATAATACTTGTGAAGCCAGGGAAATTCTCATATTTATTTTACATTCATTCTTCTGAATGAATGGGTAGTTCCCTAATGGAATATGCTTGCTTCAGACAAATACAAGGCTTTTGTGCCCTGTTTCCATTTCAAATTTTCCCCCTGCCATCCATTGGCTAGGCATTTAAGGGTTCTTAAACCCCACCCCCACATGAGTCTACACTCCTGCCACATTCCTCATTTTCTTTATAGAATGACATGTCATAAATTATTTTGAAGGAATCCCTTTAATTGATAAGAGGCCAAGCCCAGGATGTTTTAAGTTTCCTTCACCATTAACATAAGAAGAATAAGAAAGGGGCGGCCAGGTAGCACAGTGAGTAAGAGCACTGGCTCCAGTGTTGAGAAGACCTGGAGATCGAATCCTGGGCTCAGACACTTAGCACCCACCCAGAAACACCTCGCTGTGTAACCTTGAGCAAGTTACTTAACCCCAATTGCTTAGGGGTGGCCAGGTGGCTCAGTGAGTAAGAGGCACCGGCTCCAGTGTCGGGATGACCTGGATCAAATCCGGGCTCAGATACTCAGCACCACACCCAGAAATAATAACTGGCCGTGTAACCTTGAGCAAGTTACTTAACCCCGATTGCTTTAAAAAAAAAAAAAAAGGATAAGTTCTCCTCAGGTCTTTGGATTGGGAGACATATGAATTGAATGAATTTCAAAGGAGGTTACAGAGTGATGATAGTAGAAGGACAGTCTAGAAGTGTAATGGAATTACAAGAAGTATTCCAACTACTCCACTATGACCAGCGAGTTAGGGCACAAGTCAAATGCAACCAGTGCTGGAAAAGAAGCCAGGGCAACTTTGTCATCAGGACTATGAATAAAACCAGGGTTGAAAATGATGGTTAGAGAAGTTACATCATTAGCAAGGAAACAAGTCTCAGTGAGTACAAGAAGATGGAGGGAAAGAGAATGGAAAAATGTAAGATAAAATCCAGTTTGTTACCTACAAAATGGCCATTCCAAATAGCACAGTGAAAGGGTTGGGGTATCTTTAGATTGTGAGGTTTAGGGGTTTTGGTTGAGGTGGTTGGAAATAATGCATTGTCAGTGGAGGATGGAGAATGGGGGTTTTAAACAATGGTGACTGGCACTTCAGAATCACTGGGATAGGGTGAGTATGCTGGGGTAGAAGTATATTAGGCATTGAGTTTGGGTAGATAGGTTATCCTTGTCCACATCAGTTAGTCCTCAAATGGAGTTGTTTCATAGCCTCATGCAGTTGTATATGACTGGGAAGTGGTTATGGGGGAGGAGACTAGAGGATGCCCAGGCAAGGGCAAGGCAAGACCCGAGGAATTGTAGGTAGGAGGGATACAGCACATTGATAAGTAACTGCAATATAAATTAATGTATCATAATAGAAACAAACCAATCATCTTGTAAGAGGTGGTGGTGGGAAAGAAGCCCATCACCAACTACTTGAACCTTTTCCACAAATGCAAGGGCTCTTAACCTGAGGTCCATGAACTTGTTTTAAATTTTTTTTGGTGGAGAGTTAATTATTTCAATATAAATGGTTTTCTTTGTAATAATTTTATGAATTTAAAAATATTATTCTAAAAAGGAGTCCATAGGTTTCATTAGGCCACCAAAGAGGTTCATGACACAAAAATGGTTAAGAACACATACTCTGGGTTACCTTCTGCTGTGTGTGTGTGTGTGTGTGTGTAGTGAAGTGTTACTCAACTTTCCCAAGACTTTGCTCTCTAATCACTTTGTTTTCCTGTCTTCTCCAGCAAATACAATACTGTTCTATAAGAAATGATGAGCAGGTGGACTTCGGAAAAACTTGGAAAAACTTACATGAACTGATGTTGAATGAAGTTAGCAGAACCAGGAGAATACTGTACACAGTAACAGTAACATTGTACAATGATCAGCTTTTGATAGACTCAGTTCTTCTCTGCAATACAATGATCCAAGACAATTCCAAAAGATTCATGATAGAAAATGCTATCCACATCCAGAGAAAGAACTATGGAGTTTGAATGCAGATTGAAGCACATTAATTTTCTTGTTTTTTTTTTTTCTTGTGGTTTTTCCTTTTGGTTCCGATTCTTCTTTACAACATGACTATTGTGGAAATGTTAAATATGATTACACATGTATATCCTATATCAGATTGCATGCTCTTAGGGAGGGGGGAAGGGAAAGAGGGAGAAAATTCAAAACTCCAAATCCTATAAAAGCGAATGTTGAAAACTAAAACTAAATTAAGAAAAAGGACAAACAAACAAAGAAAAAAAGATAAAAATATCCTAGAGCAGTGGTATAAAATTCAAGTGTATATAAGGATAACCCTGCAGGGGTTGACTTTGAAAACCACATATTAATGTTTTGCTGTATTTTTATTTTGTTAAATAGTTCCCGATTATATTTTAATCTGGTTGGGGCTCACATTCCTTGGTGAATGTTTAACACTTTAGTCCTGGGGTCTGACTCCTAGGTTTCATTTTTTTTAAATGTTTTTATTGATGTAATTTTTTTTTCACATCATCAGAATTTTCCCTAGTATCTTTTTCCCTCCCAGAAAACTGTTCCATATAGAAATGTTTTTTTAATGACAAAGTCAGCATAACTGATTAATAATTGAAAAAGCATGAAAATATGTGCAATGTACTCCATTCATGAATGGGATGGAGGTATCTTTCCTACCTCTTCTTTTACTCCATCTTGTAACTTTGCAACATTCACTTTTGGTTTGTGATTTTTCTTTCCATTTTACATTATTGTCATTGTGTATGTTGTTTCTTAGCTTTACTTAACATCACTCTACATCACTTCATATAGATCTTTCCATGCTTCTCTGTATTTTTACTTCTTAATAGCACAGTAACATTTTATTACATTCATGTACCACAATTTGTTTAGCCATTGCCCAACTGACAAGGTCAAAACTGCACTAAGGCTTTTGGGTGTATTTGTGTATAAATTTTTTATATATCAAGGATGCTGAACTTTTTTATACAAAAGGTTTTTTCTCCAATTGATCACTTCTGTTTTTAGTCTAGGTCCATGATTTTGTGCTTTTCAGTTTCATGTAGTTATCTATTTTGTTTTGTAATTTCCTTTATCTTTTATTTAGTTGAATAAATTTCTTGCTATTATAGCAGTGAAATGTATATAATCTACTTTTCCTATAATCTTTTAAAATAGTATAATCTTTAATATTAAGATCACACATGGATTTAGAATGTATTCTAGAATATGATGCAAAGTGTTGGCTTAAGCTTAATTTCTGCTAGACTGCTTCACAATTTTCTCAGTTTTTATTAAATAGGGAGTTTTCTTTTGGTTTATTTAGTTCCATTGTTTCAGATTCTCCAGTCTGTTCTGTTCCATTGATTTTTTTAAACCAGTATAAAAGGGTTTTGATGACTGCTGCTTTGTAATTCAGTTTGATGTCTAGAAGTGCTATTCCTCCTTTGTCCCTCTTATTTTTCCCCATTTCATTTTTCCAAATTAATTTCATCAGTTTCTATGAAGTATCTTTGATAACTTGCAGCATTAGAAATATAAATTAACTTTAGTAGTATTGTTCTTTTTATTATATTGGCATGATCCAGATATGACCACTGAATCTATCTCCAGTTAAGTTGTTCTTTAAGAAACTTTGTAATTAAAAATATACAAGTATTTTGTATGCTTTGATAGACTGCTCCCCAGGTATTTTTTTAAAATCTATTTTATAGTCATTTGGAATGAAATTTTCTTTTCTATTGCGTCTTAGGTTATTATAGAAAAGCTACTGCTTTTTGAGGGTTTATATCGTCCCAGTTAGTATCTTTGCTGATTCCCTAGTTTCCAGTCATTAGCAAATAAGGATAATTTTATTTCCTCCTTATGTATCTTTATGGCTTTAATTTCTTGCTTGTCTTTTTTTTTTTTTTTGGAGGGCAATTGGGGTTAAGTAACTTGCCCAAGGTTACATGGCGGTTGTTTTTTTTTTTTATGTGTGGGTGTTAAAGTGTCTGAGGCCAGAACCAAACTCAGGTCCTCCTGACACCAGGGCCGGCGCTTTACTCACTGCGCCACCTAGCTGCTCCTCTTGTTAGCGTTCCTAGAACTAGCGGAGTGGGCATCCTTGAACAGTTCCTATACTTACAGAGACACTTTTCTAGTGCATCCTCATTGCATGTGAAATTTGATTTTGGTTTTAGATACTTAACATTTTAAAAAGAGGTCCCTGTATACCTATAACTTTTAAGGATTTTGAGCATAAAACAGGTCTTTTTATTTTGTGGTTCAATTCATTCAGAAGCTGTAATTTTTTCTAGTCTTGGTGATCATTGGAACTAAAGGAGAATTTGGATGTAGTCTACTCTGCCCCCTCATCAAACCTCCCCTACGAGAAAGGCAGCTTGTGGCCATGAGCCCTTGGAGTAGTGGAAGCACTTAGCACAGCTCAGTGCCCACACAAGAGGCTGTTAATAAATATTTGCTGTTGTTGGAAACAAATTTACATTAAGTATTTCTAGGTGAAATTAAGGGTAATGAATTTGGAAAACAGAATGGAGTCTATTTGAAAAACAAATTATTATTTTTAATGAATGAGAACACAGCACAAAAATCCACATCAATCTCATGAATCAATCAGTAAGTGCCAGGCACTTTATCTACATAGAACAAATAACAAGAGTATAAAATACATAGCTGCACAAGCACCAGTATCTACCTGGAATGTAAATTAAACTACATCCAGCTAGAAGGCAGGAAGCAGGAGCACAGTCATCTTCTTTTAGAAATTAGGAAAACAGGTAAGACCATCTACTGTTCAAAGAGGCAGGTCATAAGAGTCTATGACCTTACCATAAAGATGTTGTTATATCCTTCTCTTCCTTCTTCCTAATGGGGAGAAAGGAAGAGAGAAGTTTTTTTTTTAAACCTTCCTTTCTGTCTGGTCATCCTCTGATGGTTGAAAGGAGAAACTATGGAAGGAAGTCATAACTGGCAGCTAAGACTAACTGTTTTGGCTGTGATGTCAAATGAGAGTAACAGAAACGGAGAGCTGGGAGAGACTACTGTAATAAAGAAAAATAGCTATGACATCTTTGTCATTACCAGCAAAGGCTTCAAAACAAACTATTTCAAAGAAGTGAGACATATTCCTTAAAACAGAAAGGTATTTTCACAATTAGGGCATTTAAGCATACAAAAAGCTGCTTTTGTTAGAATATGTAGCTTAACAAGAGCCTAGTGTCACTCTTTAAAGCTGTTAAAGAGCAAAGAAGGATAGGACTAAGAATGAAAACAAGAGAGAAAATGAAGAGAGGTACCTAATTGTATATCCCAGAATCCGTTTTTTAAAAAAAGTTCCTCTGGCACAATATCAATAATCCTAAAGAAAAATGCTATTAGATTGACAATGGTGGAAAAGGAAGAGGACAAATGTTGGAGTGTCTCTGTGGTTGGAAAGGCACACTAATGCACCACTGGTGGGCTGGTAAGTGGTTTAAGTCATTCTGAAAAGCAATACAGAATTGTACTAAAAACGTTCACTAAACTGTGGTCTTTAAATTCTGACCCAGTGATACAACTACTAGGCCTATACCCTATCAAAGAAAAAGGAAAAGTATTCATCTGTACAAAAAATTCTATAGCAGTTTTTTTATAGTAACAAAGAATTAGAAACTAAGGGGGTGCCAATAAATTGGAATTTATTGAACAAATTATGGTTTATGAATGTAATGGAATACTATTTTGTCATGAGAAATTAATGAAAGGGTCAGAAAAACCTGAGAGGGCTTTTGTGAACTAATGCCGAGTGAAGTGAACATAATTGGGAAAACTATTAATATAATGACTACAACATTGTAAAGAAAAGCAAGTGGTGGGGTGGCTAGGTGGCACAGTGAATAAAGCACTGGCCCTGGAGTCAGGAGTACCTGAGTTTAAATCTGGCCTCAGACATTTAACACAAAATTAGCTGTGTGACCTTGGGCAAGTCACTTAACCCCAATTGCCCTGCCATCCTCCCTCCAAAAAGCACAATCCCCCCCCCCAACCAAAAAAAGACCACACACACACACACACACAAAAGAAAAGTGTGATAGACTTACAAAACTATGACTAATACAATTATCAATCACAACTAGAAGAGTGGTAATGAATTATAACACTTCCTACCTCTTGGCAGAGAGGCAATGGACTAGAGGCACAGAATTAGACATTTCTAGACATGTGTTGTAAATGTGTGGATTTGTTTTGTTTGACTACATCTATATGTTACAAGGAAGGGTTTTTACTTTTTTTGGAGGAAGAGAATTATGGAGGCAGTGGAAGATGAATTTGATGGAGATTCCAAAAAACAGAAATAGTTAATGAAACATTTAAAAATTACATATAAGAAAATAGAAAGAAGTGCAGAAGGGGACACAGACAGGATAGTGTTAGAAATAACATGTAAAATTTAATATGTACTTAAAAAACAAGCTGTCTTCATCAGAGATTCATGGTATCATATACAATCTTCTTATTCCTTACTTTTTATGAGGAAATGTTCATATTTGTTGATGCTTTCTCAGGTCCATATTAATAAAAAACATTTTTATAAAGTTTTCTCTAAATTCTTACCAAATTAAAATGCAATATTTTCTTAAAGTTACTTAATTTAACTGAGTTAATGAAGACATACATTTCTGATATAAGATAGTTTGGAGGTTAACTTTGATTAAGCAAAATTCAACACATTTATTAAATGCCTACTATGTGCAATACACTGCCCTAGGTGCAGGAATGAGTAGCAGCTTGAGCAGTATTCTTTGAATGGTAAGGTAAACCATTCACCTTGTTTTTTATGACGTGAACAGTGTTTTGAGAGGCAAGAATATCACCACCTTTAGAAGTGAAATTGATAAACTAAAATTTTGACTTGAAAGAACTATCACAAGGTTTCTCTCCTTTGACACTGAATAAAGCTGGAGTGCTGGACAAAGACTGTACCACAATCATTAATTTCTGTGCTTTGTTTCCAGCAAGAATTCTCTGATCTTGAATACCAGATGCCCTTGTACTAATTTTTCTCCACATTTATTACATTCATGAGATATGAATTTTCTGATGTCTAATGAGGTATGAGCTCAGAATGAAAGTCTTTCCACATTCTGTACATTCATAAGGTTTCTCTCCCGTGTGAATTCTCTGATGTTGAATAAGGTTTGAATATGCCCTGAAGATTTTCCCACATTCATAACACTCATAAGGTTTTTCTCCTGTATGAATTCTTAAATGTTTAATGAGGCCTGAACTCAGACTGAAGGCTTTCCCACATTTGTTACACTCATATGGTTTCTCCCCAGTATGAATTCTCTGGTGGTAAATAAGAGATGTGCGATCACTGAAGGCTTTCCCACATTCATTACACTCAAAGGATTTGTCTCCACTGTGAACTCTCTGATGATTAATAAGGTAAGAATTTAGAATGAAAGTTTTTCCACATTCCTTACATGAGTAGGGTTTCTCTCCAGTGTGAATTTTCTGATGTTGAATTAGGTTTGAAGAGACATTAAAAGCTTTCCCACATTCACTACACTCATAAGGTTTTTCTCCAGTGTGAATCCTCTGATGGCGAATTAGGCTTGATCCCTGGCTGAAGGCTTTCCCACAATCATTACACTCATATGGTTTTTCTCCAGTATGTACCCTCTGATGCTGAATAAGGTTTGAGGATGCAATGAATGTTTTCCCACATTCGTTACATTCATAGGGTTTTTCTCCTGTGTGAATCCTCTGGTGTCTAATGAGGCTTGAGCTCTGTTTGAAGGCTTTCCCACATTCATTACATTTATAAACCTTATCTGTGCGTTTTCTCTGACGTTTAACGTAGGTTGAACTCTGCCTTAAGGATTTTCTGTATATTTTAGGTTTACAGGATTTCTCTTCTGTATGGTTTTTCTGATTTATAATTAGGTCTGAATTCTGTTTGGATTTCTGGCCCATATTATCACACTCCTGGGGTTTCTCTCTTGAGGAAATTCTAACAGGATTAGAGTTGAGACTGAGGTTTCTTCCAAATTCATTACATTTCTGGTCTTTTTCTCTTTCAGATGGATTTTGATCCATAACTGCCACTGACCTCAAAAGTCTCTTCTGAGAAAGGAATTTACCTGCAGAAGACTGCAAACCATCCTTTGACCTGTCATCAGAGTCACAGGCTTCCCTACATTTGGGTCCATGGGGAATATCTCCCATGAGTCTTTCCAGTATCATATTCTGGGATTCTACTTCTTCAGAAATTTCCTCCTTTAGAAACAGCTCCTTATTCTCAGTCCTGGTCTCACAATCTGAAACAAGAAATAAAAAAACCCACAAATGTTACTTGTTTTCTATTCCTAGGGAAAGGAATATAGGGAGTGGAAAAAGGACAATCTTTAGACACAGATGTTTCCTATGAGATTGTCAATCATATTAATAAATATCAGTATTGGCCTCAGGAGGTTCCTGGGGACAGTGTAGTCTTATTGAAATAGATAGGACGAGTGACAAGAGGGAGGACTAGTCTAAGATGGGAACTGGGAATAAGGAGGAATATCAAAAACAATAAATATGGAAGGTGGCGGTATTAAGATGAGTAGGCTCTTAGATTTGAACTAGTGTTAACTCCCCTCATTTACTGAAAAGGCAATGGAGGCCAACAGAAGTTAAAAGAACATGTGTCCAAATTCACAAATCAAGTACCTAGGCCATAAGTGGAAGAATGTATTAAATTTTGGGCACCTTTTAAGAGGGACATTAAGAAACATGATTGTATCTTCCTCAGGCTGACTAGTGTGGTAAGGTGATTCCAAATCATGTCATATGATAGTAATAGGAACAGGGGTCATTTTAGTGAAATCTTAAAAACTAGTCATGTAACCTTGGGCAAGAAACTTAACCCCAATTGCCCTACCTTCCCCCCTCCTGAAAAGCAAAAAACAAGAACAAAACAAATTAGGGCTATTCAATGCTGCTATAGGATTTACTGACTGGAGGCTAATAACTGGAGGTATTTTTTTTAAGGGCTAGATAATCCTTTCTCACTATTACTGTTATAAAGGATATCCTTTAAAATGAAACTCATAGGTTATGTAGTTGCTCTCTGTGAAGTTCTTTTCAAATCAAGAAGTCTATGATTCTATAGCATGCTACATTAATCCTTTCTTTTTTCTTTCTTCTTTTAAAAATAATTACTAGATCAGTAAATATCAGGGAAATACTGCAGACATTTCAGCAAGGCTTAACAGTTTAATGATATACATGTGGTCATGCTGCTAGTCAGCTAATGATAGCTCAATTGTTATCAAATCATTTAAAGCCTAATTCAATAAGTGTTAAATTAATGGATCAGTAAAAATCTACATACAGAGTCCTAATGGAGTGCTATATGTTCTGTCCTCAGTTATGTTATGCACTTTAAATATGTGATGTGGATAAAGATCTAGAAAGTATGTTTATTTGTCAAAGCTGACAAATTAAGTTAATAATGCTAAATCACATTTACATAGTACTTTAAGGTTTACAAAGCACTTTTCTCAAAACAACTGTGCAAGTATTATTAGTATCATTTTATAGAAAAGAACATCCTGGTTCCCTGCTCAAGACTGAACAGATGTTAGAGCCTGGACTCAAATTCAGAGAAGAGAACTGAACTCTCCACTGTCAGGTAGTTTGAGCTATATGCTGAGTAAAACATGAAATTTAATAAGACCTAAGTGGCTAAACCTGAACTTGGGTTAAATTAATTTTCAAAACTACAGAATGAAGGGAAACTTTATGTGAAAAAAAAGCAAAGCCGAGGGTTTTTAAATGATTAAAGGTTAGTCTGAGTTAAGTGCTCAAAACATCAATTTAGCATACACTAAGAGAATCAAAGTGTCAAAACCTCTATTAAAGCTCAACTTTCAAAGCCATATGGTGTTTTTTTTGACCCTGGGCCCATGAAGGATATGACTGCAGAAAGTAAGTGCTAGCAGGTCCTACTACAATTCTAAAGATTTTGTTTATATACCTGGCAATGTATTGTATGTTGGTCATCCAAGGACCAACTTTACTATCTATATTCAGAAAGGCTCATGATTAGAAAGCTGGAATTTTGGAGGAACTTCACAAGGCCAGTGAACTTAAATCTAATTCCTGCGAAAATTTCAAGAAGCGATCATTAAAGAGACAATTATTATCCATAAAAAAAAAAGACATGATTATTCAACATCTAAAAGGGAAACACTCATTACAAGGAATCAGCATCGCTTAATCAAGAACAGGACATGTGAGACCAACTTCATTTCTGTTTCTTGAACAGAATTACTGAACTAGCTTACCTCTATTTTAGAAAATCTTTTGATAACGTATCAAATATTATTCTTGTGGAAAAGATGAAGAGATATAGATTAGACATACCCAAACCAGATGGATTCAGATCTGGCTAGATCTAAACAGTTCAACATCAATATGGCAGGAGGCCTCCAGGGGAGTATTATAGGATCTGTCCTTGGCTGTGCTGTTTAACATTTTTATCAGTGACTAAAATACAGATGGTATGCTCACTGAATGTGCAGATCACATAAAGCTGGGAAGATAGCTAATGCAGTGTATGATAGAGTCAGGATCTAAAAAGATCTTGACAGGTTAGGACACTGGGGTGAATCACTGTTGACGACCCTCCTCCTGGATACTCTCTCCTTTCTAGTTTTCTCGATACTATTCTCTCCTGGTTTGCCTTTTTCCTGATTGTCTCAAGTCTTCTTTGCTAGCCTGGTATCCATATGTCAGGTCAAGTCAATGAATATTTGTTAAGTGCCTACTATATGCAGTTACTGTGCTAAGTGCTGGGATGTCTTCTAACAGTGGGTGTTTCCAAAGTTCTCTAATATGAGAGGATTTTACCATACTTGATTCTCCCCTCAACCACCCATTTCTCATGAAGTATTCCTCCACTCCACTCCAGATACATACAGAAATGATCATAACCTTTGATCTTGCCATTACTTGCAAGTGTTCCACTTCCATGTTCAGTAACTCTGAAATTCCTTTCTCTGATCATACTCTGTTGTCATTTCACTTCTGTTGTCCAACTCCAAAACCTGTTCTTTGTTCTCCCCATGATTCCCAATCCTTCCTCCCCACAATATTTCTTCCCCCAGACCATCTCCCCTGCACTGGCTACCTTCTCCCCTTCTCCATCTTGCCCTTAGTGAATCGTTTCAACTCTACACCATCTTCTCCTGAGCCCTTTGCATCATCATCCTATCAAAGTTCTTGTCCACCTAAACTCCAGCCTTGGATTATTCCTACCATAAAAACTGTACTGACTGGGTCCACTACAAATTTATATTAGATAATCTCAACTGGGTCCTCACTGTGGCAAGGCAATCCTTTTATACCTTCCTAACTGATTCACTATCCCATAAACATTTTCATCCCTCCTCAAAACTCTCATGGTTTTCTCTCTCCACTGTCTCAGCTGAGAACCTTGCCTCATATTTCACTGCAAAAACTGAAGTCATCAAAAGCTCTCTCTTTACCCCTGATCCTCATGTCACATCATTCAGATGTCTTCTGTGACCTCCTACTTCACCCGTCTCAGATGGCCCTTCTTACCAAGGTGACCTCTTCATTTGTAAGTAATCTCATTTTCTCCAGTTATTGCCCCCTCTATAGTCCTTAGTCTCTGACTAATCTTCAATCTCTCCCTATCTACTTATTGCTTCTCTGATGCCTACCAACGTGCCCCATCATCCTTTAAAAAACTCACTTGATCTGACAGCCCCACTATCATCCTACACCTCTCCCCCCTTTTGTAGCTAAACTCTTCAAGAAATCCATCTGAAACTGGTGCTTCTACTTCCACCTCACTTCATTCTCTTTGAACACTTTTACTATCTGGCTTCCGATCTCATCTTACAATGGAAACTTCTCCCTCCAAAGTTACCAGTTATCTCCACAGTCAAATCTAACAGCCTTTTCTCAATCTTCATCCTTCTTGGCCACTCTCTTCACTCTAGGTTGTCATGACATTGTGCTCTCTGGTATTCTTACCCGTCTGACCACTCCTCAGTCTACTTTACTAGATCTTCTTCTAGGTTAAGCCTGCTAATCATGGGTGTGCCCCAAGGTTTTGCCCAGGGCTCTACTCTCTCCTCCCTCTATACTCTTTCACTGGATTTCATTAGCTCTTACAATTTCATTATCATTTATATGCGGATGATTCTCTGATTTATACAACCCTAATCTTTCTGCTGACCTTCCAAGTCTATAGGATATTTTGCCCCTGCAGGTATCTTAAACTAATGGTGCCCAAAACTGAACTCATTCCCCCTTCCCCCAAAGTTCCTATGTCTTTTGAAGGCACTACTAGGCTCCCTGCCCTAGGAGTCATCTTTGACTCTTCACTCTCAACACTCCCTCCCCACATTGCATTCCCTCCTTTCCCCTGGCCATTTGCAATCTGTTGCCAAGGTCTGTCAATTTTACCTTCATAAGACTTCTTGTGTATATTACCTTCTGTCCTCTGACACTGAGCCATGATGGAGAATGCATTTATCTCCTCCTTTCAGGACTACTGCAGGAGTCTGCTGGTTGCTTTCCTTACCTCAAGTCTCTCCTAACTCAAATCTATTCTCCACTCAATTATCAAAGTGATATTTCTAAAATGCAAGTGTGACCATTGCACTCTGCCCCTCCCTGTCCCCCAGACCCAATTCATTCTAGTGCTACTATATTATCTCCAGGATCAAATTTAAATCATGTTTGGCTTTTAAAGATCTTCACAATCTGGCTCCTTCCTAATGATGGGGTACATACAGGCTCTGGGAAACCTCTTCAACTCTCACTGAATCTTCTCATTTGATGAGGCATTTGTCTGAGGCCATAAGCCTTTCATTATAGCTAGGCTCAAATCTTTTATTACTCTTAACCTAGCCTAGCCCTCCATGGTCCAGCTACTTCCCACCCTTGATCCTATCAAAATATCTATACCCAAATCTATTAAACTAGCATAACCCTTCATTGTCTGTTATCTCCAGGTAGCCTTCAGCTATTTCCCATCCTTAATCTCATTACTGGAGTCTGACCTCAGTTCCCCTAAAATCCTCTTTAAACTCCTCCTCACGACCACCAAACTCCTCCTCTAGACCACCCCTAAATCCTCCCACAATCTTTCTGTATATAAGATCCATACTGCATCCATGATGGGGTTGAGAATTCAATCTAGTGCAGACTCACTCTGTGTCAGATTATTCTGGTCTGCTTGTCAACAAGCATCACAGATACTTAGGCTCCTTAAGAGTTTACCCATTATAGCGAATCTTTAATAAACTTTGCTTTATGTTGGCTAAGAGAAGACTTGAGTTGAATTGATTTTTTGGGGTCTTGAGTACCCCTAAGCCCTAAACCTCAACACTATCTTTATAGTATTCTTACACCTTACTCCCCCCTCCAACTGCAATCCAGTGAACATTGGCTTCCTTTCTGTTCCCTGAAACAGAATCTCCATCTCTGGATTCTGGGCATTTTTACTGGCTGTTCCCTATGTCTCTGGAATGCTCTCTCCCCTCATCTTGGCTTACTGACTTTGCTGGCTTCCTTCAAGTCTCAGCTAAAATTCTATTTTTTACAAGATGCTTTTCCTAACCCCCTTGTAATGATAGTGTCTTCTTTGCAAGATCACCTCCAGTTTGTTTTGTATATATCTTGTTTGTAGATACATGCCAATTCTGCTAAAATACAACATATAGGTTTCCAAAAGGCGCCTTGCTATACAAAATCCAGCAATAAAAATTAGAACACTTACTTAGTAAAATGGAGTTAGGGGCACAAAACTCAAAAATTTCATCAGTGACACACACAAAAGACAAGAACCTAATATAAAACAGTAGCTTAATTTTATACATGTAAAATAGTTAAGAAATACATAAATACTACAATAAATAACGGCCATTTTCATGGAGTCACTTGGCTTGCACCTGGGGCTGCACAAGGAATTTGGGCAAGCTACCAACTGTCAAGAGTTTCAATGGTGGAAGGGACCCCAGAGCTCATCTAGTCAAACCTATATCTGAAACAGGTTTCTCCTTTACAACATTCTTTAAAATTGGTCTTCTCTCTGTGAAGGAGAAATGTTCAACACTAGAGATAGCCCATTCCAATTTGGAGTGATCTGTTAGGAAATATTCCCCCTCAATTGAAAACAAACTCAACAAAATCTCTCTCTGAAATTTCTTAACTGCTCCTTATTTTGCTCTCTAGAACCAAGCAGAATAAATCTATTCCTTCTCCTGAAGAACAGTCATTCAAATGTATATACACAGCTATTATGTCTCCTCCAAGTCCCTTCTCCAAGATAAACACCCTTGTTCCACCAATTCTCACATGTCCTGGTCTCCTGAGCCTGGTCACTCTTTTTCTAAATGCATTTGTTTGTCACCATGATTTGTAGAATATGAGTCCCCAAACTAAACATAATATTCAGTATGTGGTCTGATTAGTGTAAGGACAGAACTAATATCATCCTTATTCTTTATACTATTCTTCTATTAATGCAGCTAAGGAATACATTAGTATTTTTGGATTCTCAGTATACTGATATACTGAGCTTGTAGTCCTTCAAAATTCTCAGATTTCTTTTATGCAGAGCATCAAAATAAATGTGCTTAATGACTAAAAGTTTCTCATTCACTCACCTGAGCAGTCTCCTCTCATGATCTCTCTCTCCTCAGCTTCTTGCATGTTCAAGATCCATGCCTCTTTCCCTTGCTCCAAATAGGAGATTACGTCAGGTTCGCACACTGGAAACCCTGTTTGTGAGGAAGGAAACAGGGCCTGGTGGTTTGTCTGGTACAAAGAGCTGTCCCAAGCTCAGCCTCAGCCCCTGAAAGGGACAGAAGGGATGAGAAAGATAACATCCAGGGAGGCCATATCAGGATGGACCAGTCTAGGCAAATATCCAGAACAGACCTTAGGGTCTTGAGCCTGGAGTTTCTAAAGAGAATTCAGAGGAAGAGGTAAAATTAAGGGAAAAATTAAGGAAGATGCCCATTTTCTACCCAAAAAGATCAGGCCTGGGGCTGGGGGAAACACAAATTTCCTGTCTGAATTCAGATATAATTGGGAACTTCTGATGCTAGAAATTCCAAACCAAATGAGCCTTCCTTAGTCTATGTTCATCCATAAAAGTAGAAGTTATGAACCTTGGATCTGATTGGGAAGAGACCTTACCCAGCGAGACTACATTCTCATAATTCTCCAGCATCACGTCCCTGTAAAGGCCTCTTTGTGTAGGGTTTAGAAGACTCCATTCCTCATGGGTGAAATTTACAGTCACATCCGTGAAAGTCACCAACACCTGAAACAATACATTCATGTTGCACTCCTTGGCCCTAGGGATAGGGGAGGAGGTGATATATTTAATGGAATTGCAGAAATAAGTTAGAGGAAAGTGCACCTTATGGTATAAGGTAAATACCACTCATAAACATACAGACAGTGTTTGTATTCAGTATTTGTGTGTATGTCATTTGTATTTATGTATGAGAAGTGCAAAACGTAATGTATAATGGTAAAAATGTTTGCACATGCACTGAATATAGGGTTATATGTCTCTCAAACAGGGTTGGGAGATAGGGACAGGGAAATCACAGGAGTGGATATGGATTTTTAAAAGTGCAAAGAGAAATGAACTAAATTCTGATGACAAATAATTCCATTGTGAAAAACAAAAGAGAAGAGTCTAAAGGATCTGATGTAGATAATCAGGGAATATACTAACCAACTCTAATTTTTGAAAAGATATGTCTAAAAGTTGGAAGTAAAGGCAGTTAACTGAGTATGAATACAAAATGGTGGCATGGCCCCATAAGGACAGAATTAGGTGAACCAGAATGAGCTGAGCCTCGGGACAGATACTAAGTAGAACAAAAAAGGCATTTTAAGCTGTCTGGGCTCCACAGGAATATCAAAGATGGGACACAATTAGTGTTCAGGATGGAATGGTGATAATAATGGTCAACTGCAAGAAGAAAGAATTACTTATCTCTGCTTTTGCCTCTCTTTTCTCTACAAAGGAGAATGATGTACACACTGGATAATACAGTACAAAAATGGTTAACAAAGAGTTGAAACCTATCTGAAAGGTAAGTGAGGAGAAACTAAGAAACTACCTGTCTTCTGCAAGTTCAAGTCATCTGTCCCAAATTAAAGTAATGAAAGAACATGTGTCAGTGATTGGTGAACTGCTATCTGTAGCCTCTGAGCAACGATGAAGAACTCACATTTATGAGACACTTCAAATTGAATTCAAGCTAAGGTTGTCACTTTGCCCATAGTCATATAATCAGAACTGAGATTAGAGCCTAGATTTCCTAATTCTAAATACCTTTTATTTTTAAATTAAATTTTTTTTCATTTAGTAAAAAATGTACACTTCCCAACCCCTGAAATGAGAATGAAAACAAATGAATGAACCTTGACACAAACGTATACAGTTAAGCAAAACAAATTTCTGCATTGGCCATGTATAAAAGAAGTGTGTGTGTGTGTGTGTGTGTGTGTGTGTGTGTGTGTGTGTGTGTG